>NW_006921678.1:3244023-3247774 GCF_000298275.1 Orycteropus afer afer
TTCCTGACTTTTATCCCCTTTCTCCTGCTCTTCCAGCCTGCTACTTCAGGCGTCCCTGAGTTGTCTCTCCTCACCTAATCCCTTCGGGTGATTGCTCTTCTTTCTGGCTTCCTGGCTTTTAATCCCTTTCTCCTGCTCTTCCCGCCTGCTACTTTGGGCATCCCTGAGCTGTCTGGCCTCACCTATAACCCTGGAGCTGAATAAGTATGGTGAAAGGATACAACACTGGCTCACTCCCTTCCTGATTTATAATCCATGAAGTATCCCCTTGTTCTTTTCCAATGACAGCCTCCTGGTCTATGTACAGGTACATGTACTCTGGAGCTATGCATTAGCGAGCTGAAATGAACTGGTTTTGGCCATTTTGAATCTGACAACCACATGATCTGCTATGCTGGGAATGACAAATTTAAGAGGAATGGAGTGGCATTCATAACCCCAAAGAATGTTTCAAAATCTATCCTGAAGTACAATGTTGTTGTCAGTGATAGGATAATATCCATATACATACAAAGAAGGCCAGTTAATATTACTATTATTCAAATTTACTTACTGACCACCAAAGCCAAAGATGGGGAGACTGAAAATTTTTACCAACGTCTGCAGTCTGAAATTGACTGAACTTGCAATCAAGATGTGTTGATTATCACTGGTGATTTGAATGCAAAAGTTGGAAACAAAGAATGATCAGTAGTTGGAAAATTTGGCCTTGGTGATAGAAATTACTCTGGAGATCACATGATAGAATTCAGCAAGACCAATGACTTATTCATTGCAAATACCTTTTTTAAACAACATAAATGGTGGCTATACACATGGACTTCGCCAGATGGAGTACATGGGAATCAGACTGACTACATGTGTGGCAAGAGGCTAAGGAAAAGCTCAATATTTTCAGTCAAAACAAGGCTGAACATTGAATACCAATGACCAAAAACCAGAAGAATTGTGGGATGACATCAAGATTATCATCCATAAAGGAAGCAAAGGTCATTAAAAAAGACAGGAATGGAAGAATAGAACAACATGAATGTCAGAGGAGACTCTGAAACTTGTCCTTGAACAAAGAGTGGTTAAAGTAAAAGGAAGAAATGACAAGGTAAAAGAACCGAACAGCGGTTTCAAAGGGCAGCTCAAGAAAACAAAGTCAATTATTATAATGAAATGTGCAAAGACATGGAGTAGGGAAACCAAAAGAGAAGAACATGCTTGGCATTTCTCAAGCTTAAAGAACTGAAGAACAAATTTAAGCCTCGATGTGCACTATTAAAAGATTCTATGGGCAAAATACTGAATGACACAAGGAACATCAAGGGAAGACGGAAAGAATACACAGAGTTACCATACCAAAAAGAATTGGTCAGTGTTCATCCATTTCAGTAAGTGGTATATGATCAAAAACCAATGGAATTGAAGGAAGTTGAAGCCATCCTGAAGGAAATGGCAAAAATCAAGGCTCCAGGAATTGACAGGATACACATTGAGATGTTTCAACAAAAAGATGCCATGCTGGAGGCCCTCCCTCAGCTATGCCAGGAGATTTGGAAGACAGCTACCTGGCTAACTGATGGAAGAGATCCATATTTGCACCCATTCCAAGGAAAAGTGATCCCATGGAATGTGGGCATTATCGACCAATATCATTAATATTGCACACAGGTAAAATCTTACTGAAGATAATTAAAAAATGGTTGCAGCCGTATATTGACAGAGAACTTCCAGAAATGAAAGCTGGATTCAGAAGAAGACATGAAATGAAGGATATCATTGCTGATGTGAGATGGATCTTGGCTCAAAGCAAAGAATATCAGAAAGATGTTTATTTGTGTCTTATTGACTATGCAAAAGCATTCGATTGTGTGGATCATGACAAATTGTAGATAACATTGAGAAGAATGGGAATTCCCAAACACTTGATTGTACTCATGAGGAATCTGTACATAGACCAGGAGGCTGTCACTGGAAAAGAACAAGGGGATACTTCGTGGATTAAAATCAGGAAGGGAGTGAGCCAGTGTTGTATCCTTTCACCATACTTATTCAATTTCTATGCTGAGCAAGTAATCTGAGAAGCTGGACTATATGAAAAAGAACATGGCATCAGGATTGGAGGAAGAATCATTAACAACTTGTGATACACTGATGAAACAACTTTGCTTGCTGAGAGTAAGGATGACTTGAAACACTTACTGATGAAGATTGAAGAATACAGTCTGCAGTATGGATTACATCTCAATATAAAGAAATTAAAAATCCTAACAAATAGATCAATAAGCAGCATCACGATAAGTGGAGGAAAGATTGAAGTTGTCAAAGATTTTATATTATTTGGTTGTACAATCAACACCAATGGAAGAAGCAGTCAAGATATCAAACAACATATATCACGGGACAAATCAGTTGCAAAGGACCTCTTTCAAGTGCTGAAGAGCAAAAATGTCTCCTTAAGAACTAAAGTGCACCTGAGACAAGGCATGATATTTACAATAGCCTCATGTGAGAGCTGGACAAGGAAGGCTGAAGAAGAATCGATGCTTTTGAGATGTGGTGCTGGTGAAGAATGCTGAAAATACCATGGATTGTTAAAAGAGCTAACAAATCTGTCCTGGAACAAGTGCAGCCAGAATGTTCCTTGGAAGCAAGAATGGCCAGACTTCATCTCACTTACTTTGGTCACGTTGTAAGAAGAGACCACTCCCTGCAGAAGGATAACATGCTTGGCAAAGTAGAAAGTCAATGAAAGAGGGGAAAGCCCACAACAAGATAGATTGACACAGGGCTGCAAAGACGGGCTAAGGTATAGTAGGGATCGTGGAGCTGGCACAGGACTGGCCAGTGTTTCATTCTGCACTACATAGGGTCTCAATGATTGGGAGAAGACTCGATGGCACCTAACAACAACAACAACAATACTTATTGCAACCAGTGAGCACTAGCATATCCTTTTGACAGTGAAAAATAGCCAAAAGAATAAGGGATTAATTGGAGAACTTACAGTAAAAAGGGCCTGGTTGTTAGGACATAATTCTTCATGGGTCTTTCTGATTTTTGCACATCTTACAAGAAGTGAACAGATGAAGAGAGTTTAAATGTTGAGTTTTAATAATTTAAGGATGCATAATTTATACTAGAGACTGATGTCAAGAATTTCATGAAGATGATGACAAAGTACATAATTTTAAGAAAAAAATAAAATTAATTTCTGGGAACACTTGCTTGAAATTCATCTCAAAATATGAAGAGTTAAATACAGTTGAATTTCAGAGCAAGGCAGAAACTGATTCAGCAACACAGAGACCCTTGCTCCTAAACTTTAAAAGGACAGACGTTAAGTGGCTTTTTTTTTTTTTTTAATTGTGATATGGGTGAAGATTTACAGAGCAAAATTCACTTTCCATACAGCAGCTCACATATACTTTGTCTCATGTCATTGACCACAGTTTACCCCAATGCAACAGCTACCCTCCCACTTCCTCCCCATAGTTACCTCTTCCCACTGTCCTCCCCTCCGTACTCTCCTGCCCCTTGAGCTGTCTCCCTGTGCATAAGCAGCTCTTCTTCCTCCCATGAATGTTCTCTCCAAGGCGTGTATCTACTTGAGGTAAATGTTTAACTCACATGCCTATATTTTGTTTGGCTGGAAACCACAGGTGTGAGTTCAATTCCAGACCTGAAGGGCAGCTAGGGGTCATAGTCTCAGTGGTTCCACCAGGCTCTATCAGACCAGCAAACCTGGTCCCCACCTTTTTTT
>NW_006921678.1:3262849-3277121 GCF_000298275.1 Orycteropus afer afer
GATTTTTGGGTTAATTCTTAGGTCCTACCACCACTTGGGAATCTCCAAGCTGTGTCGTCTGTGCCATCAGGGTCGCTCAGGCCGCTGCCAGGCTGCAGCTCCGTGTGTCTCCTTTTTTGGTATTTTCATGCATATTCTTCTGCTAGTTGGGGTTTAGCCCACTTTTGTATCCTTGCCTTCAGTGCTCAGGGGTCCAAAATTATCTTCTGTGTCTGTGTTAATTGGTTTCCCTTTTCTTTGTTGAAGAGCGTCTGTGCAGTCCTTCTGCCTAGTCCGCCATCTTGTCGGTGAATCCATCATTTAGAAGTTCTGTAACTAAACAGTGTTTTCCCTCTTTTTTGGTTTGTAGTTGTTCTCACTTGCAAATTGAAGTCTCTGGTTCCTTATTTACAATCTTGTAAGCTTATTTTACTTTGTATTGCCTATAGCTGTGGTTTCTGAGTTATGCCATCCTGTGTATTAATGGTCAGTTGTTATTTGCTATTTTTGGTTCTGTGTTCAAAGGACTCCCTTTAATATCTCTTGTAAGGTTGGTCTGGTTTTCACAAATTCTCTTACTTTCTGCTTATCTGGAAATCTCCTAATTCACCATCATACTTGAGGGACAATTTTGCTGGGTATATAATTCTTGGTTGGAAATTTTTCCCTTTCAGGGTTTTATATATACCATCCCATTGCCTTCTTGCTTGCATGGTTTCTGTGGAGAAATCAGAATATATTCTTACTCATTGTCCTTTGTAAAGTAACTTTTTTTTTTCCCCATGATGCTTTCAGGATTCTGTCTTTGTCTTTGGTTTTGATGAGTTTGATGATGATATGCCTTGGTGATTTTTTTTTGGGGGGGTCTATCCTGTTTTGGGTTCACTAGACTTCCTGAGTGGATATATTCTCATCTTTCATCATATCAAGGAAGTTCTCCTCCAACAAATCCTGGACAAATTTCTCTGTGGTTTTATTATTCTCTTCCTGTTCCTAAATTCCAGTAACATGTAGTTCATTCCTTTTGATGGTATCCCACATGAAGCTTAGGCTGTCTTCATTTTATTTTCTTCTTTTTCCTGATTGATGTTTTTCCTAAGAAATATTCAGATATTTGTCTTCAATCTCATTTATTCTGTTTTCCATTGCTTCAGTTCTACTCTTTTGCCATTTCACTGTTTTATCTATTTCTGATAATTTAGTTTTAATCTTCTGGATTTCTATCTGTAGATTTTGAATCATTTCTAATTTTTCATTTATTCTGTCATTTTTTTCTTGTATTTTCTTCCAAAATTATTCTAGGGTTTTCTCAATGTTTTCCTTGGTCTGTCTTTCAGTCCTTTGAAGATACTTAAATATGATTCTTTTGAATTCCTTATCAGAGAGTTCCAATGCTGCTTCTTCCTCAGCGATGTGTTTGGGTCTGTATCCTGCCCCCTGTTTCTACCCCTTTATCTTGCTACTCTGTGTGGACTGTGATGATCTGTTGTCTCTGAGACATTGTGGTATTGTTGTATTTAGATCTCTGTTAACTCTTTGTGAAGAGCAACCAAGGGTGATTCAGGCTCTTCTTGGTTGTTGTTTATCATTGGCCTGTTGGTGGAGAAGGATGTGGTGGCTCTCACTCAGTAAGTGAACTTCAGAAGGTGTGGGTGTAGTTGTTTCATGTGGGGACTGTTGCTGTCTTCCACTCAGTTAGACAAAAATAACAATTGAAGAACCATCCAGAAACAAAACCTAATGGACAAAAAAAATACATCATGCAATCACAATGGAACAGTAACTAAAAAAAAAAAACAGAAAAAAAAAAACCAGGAATATCTCGGGAGAGGGCAATAAGGGAAAAAAGGTGGAAAAAGAGAACAATTAAGAAAAAATGGGAAATACACAAAAAGAAAAACAAGGAACGGGGTTAACCATGAGGGAAAAAAAAATTGGAACCTTGAACAGGGAAAAGAAAAAAAGCTGAAAACTAGAACTTGGAAGGGGAATAAAAAAGAATAATAGTAAAAAGGACAAATATAGTAATAATAATAATAGTAGTTTTAAAACAGACATAAACAAACAAACTAAAAAACAGAAAAAAGAAAAAAAAAAAACACTTGGGGTCAGGGCGGGTGAGGGCACCCAGGGTCTGTCTGAACACACAGACTGGGATGGAATTCCTGCTGCCTCAGAAATTAGGTGGGAGTGAGGGAATGCCACACCTCTGTTCACCAAGACGGTAAGTGTAACAAGGGGAATGTTGCACTTTTCCAATTGTCCCAGTCCGGAATGTCCTTGGGGTCATTGGCAAGTGGACTCTGTTCTTAAGTCCCTGGAATCTGGGAGAATGCTGTTGCTTTAAATATTTAAAATGGTCAAGCCACTTGTAAACATTCAAAATGGCTGCACCCTCCAGACTGACAAAAGTCCACAGCTCAGCCTGCCTTCCTCCTTGTGGTTTTCCCTTTTATTCCCCAGCCACCAGAACAGTCCTCCATGCAGTCCCTGGCTAGCAGGGCTGATTTTTAGATTAATGCTTAGGGCCTACCACCACTTAGCAATATCCAAGCTGTCTGTGCTATCAGGATCATTGCCAGACCACAGCTCTGTATGTCTCCTTTTTCGGTGTTTTCATGCAAATTCTTCTGCTAATTGGAGTTTAGTCCACTTCTATATCCTTCTCTTAAAGGCCCAGGGGTCCAGATTATCTTCTGTATCTGTGTTAATTGGTTCCCCTTTTCTTTGAAGAGGCTCTGTACAGTCTTTTTGCCTATTCTGCCATCTTACTGGAACTCCTTCTCATGTATGTTTTCTTGATGTCATCCCCTAACTCATTTGGTCTTCAGTCACTGGTGTTCTATGTGTCAAATCCATTTTTCAGATAGTCTGTAAATTCAGCTGAGATATAATCAAGATTGCATTTTTGCTCTTAGGGCCTGTTTTAAGTTTTTTTAGCTCAACAAATTTACCTATGAGCAATTGATGGTCTGTTGCATAGTCAGCTCCTGGCCTTGTTTTCACTCATGATATTGTGTTTCCCCATCACCTCTTTCCACAGATGTAGTCGATCTGATTCCTGTGTATTCCATCTGATGAGGTCCACATGAATAGCCACCAATTATGTTGTTGAAAAAGGTTATTTGCAATGAATAAGTCATTTGTTTTGAAAAATTCTACCATGCAATAGCCAGAGTAATTTTTATCACCAAGGCTGTATTTTCCAACTAAAGATTGTTTTGCTTTGTTTCTAACATTTGCATTCCAATCATGAGTAATACTCAATACATCTAACAATATTTCTGTAAAATGAGTAATTTTGGATTAATGTAATTCATATCACTATTTCTGGTTCCTTGAATTATAATAGTTTGTATACATTTTCCATAGTTACCTACAGATTTAGGAAAAAGTAACTTCCACTGTTCATACTTTATCACAATCATTTTACAACTAAATTTCTTTCTAAGAAGTTTATTTAGGGAATACTGCAGGAATTGCTAATTTAATTAAGAGCTAGTAATCAACCTGTACATACACCAGGAAGCTGTGATTTGAACAGAACAAGGGGACACTGCATGGTTTAAAATCAAGAAGGGAGTCCATCAAGGTTGTGTCTTTTCACCATACTTATTCAATCTGTATGCTGAGCAAATAATCCATGAAGTTGGAATATATGAAGAAGAATGTGGCATCAAGATTGGAGGAAGAATCATTAACAAGCTGTGATATGCTGATGACACAACTTTGCTTGCTGAAAGTGAGGATGACTTGAAGCATTTACTGATGAAGATTAAAGAATTCAGTCTGCAGTATGGATTATATCTCAATATAAAGAAAACAAAAATCCTCACAACTGGGCCAATAAGCAGCATCATGATACATGGAGAAAAAAATTGAAGTTGCAAAGACTTCACATTGCTTGCTTCCACAATTGACACCAATGGAAGAAGCAGTCAGGACATCAGATGACATACAGCACTGGGCAAGTCAGCTACAAAAGAACTCTTTCAAGTGCTGAGGAGCAAAGATGTCTCCTTAATGACTAGGGTGCACTTGACACAACCCATGATATTCTCAGTTGCCTTATATGCATCTGAGAGCTGGACAATGAATAAGGAAGACCTAAGAAGAATTCATGCTTTTGAGTTGTGGTGCTGGCAAAGAATGCTGAAAGGACCATGAACTGCTAAAAGAACTAACAGATCTGTCCTTGAAGAAGTGCAGCTGGAATGCTTCTTGGGAGCAAGAATGGCCAGACTTTGTCTCACCTACTTTGGTCATGTTATCAGAAGGAACCATCCCTGGAGAAGGATGTCATGCTTGATAAGGTGGAGGGTCGATCAAAGAGGGGAATGTCCTCAACGAGATGGATTGACATGGTGGCTACAATGATGGGCTCTAGTATAGCAGGGATCTTGAAGATGGCATGGGAATGGGTGGTGTTTCATTCTACTGTGCATGGGGTCGCTATGAGTTGAAGACTACTCGATGGCACTTAACAGTAATCAAAGGAGATAAACACACTGCCTCTTCTAAAGTGAATTCTGACATGGGAAAATGGCAAATACTTGCTCAATTTGTAATAGGGAATAAATGGTTGGAAATGAGGTATGTATCAAGATTAGTAAGTAAATAGATTTTAGTCCATTGCAATTAAACATGAGATTCATTAATTGTATTTGTAGGTGAGATGTAATTTGCAAAATTACAGACCAATTTAACAATTTTAGTATTAGCTATAATTGAAGGAAAGAGTTAAGTACTAATTTCACATCCATACTTCGAGGTACCTATTATTGTTTTATAATGTAAACTGAGTCACAGAAATGATTAATAACTTGTCCAAAATGATCCAGAGAGTAAGTTAAGGAGTCCAGATTCACACCTCAGTTGATCTGTCTTAAATATTATTCAATGCTGCCTAATCCTTCTGGATTTTATCAGGTGCCAACCTCATTCTTCTAGGCTTCTTTTCTAATTCCACCCAGGTCTATTCCAAAAAACTCCAAACTCATTGCCTTCAAGTCGATTCCAACTCATAGCAACCCCCATTGGGTTTCCAAGGCTTTAAAGGTTTACAAAAATCTTTATGGAAAGGATCTTTAGGGAAGCAGACTGCCTCATCTTTCTTTCACTTCTGTGGAGCAGCTGCTGTGTTTGAACCACTAGCTTTTTGGTTAGTAGCCAAATGCCTTAACCATTACACCACCAGTGTTCCTTTTATCCAGGTTTGTGGAAATCACTTTAATGCTGACTTTTATTTCTTAAAAGTGTCTTGCCTCAAGTGACTGTCCTAAAGCTTTTCCAATGCTATGCTCTGGGAGTCTTGCAAAGGCTCATTCAGTACAAACCCAAGGGGAGCTGGAGGCAATAACTTTGTGTAAACCTCGATTAGAGGATCCCTGTCGACACAGTGGCTAAGTGCTTGGCTGCTAACTGAAAGGTTGGCAATTTGAACTCACCAGTCACTCTGCTGCAGAAAGATATGACAGTCTGCTTCTATAAATTTTTACAGCCTTGGAAACCTAAAAAAGTAGTTCTACTCTGCCATGTGGGCTCTCTCTCTCTCTATATATATATGTATATATATATATATTAGCCACTCCTCGGAAGGAAGATGGGGCAATCTACTTCCATAGTGATACTGCCTTGGAAACCCAAGGAGGGGTTTCTGAGTCAGGTCTGACTCGACGGCACATAACAACCACAACAACAAGTCTATATAAGTGTATGAGTTAGAATCAACTCTGAGGGCAATTGCATTTTCCTGTCCATGTTCAGGTGGACATCTAAGAAGCATTTTACACTCAGAATGTCCCAGGGACAATCGCTGCCTACAATAGTAACCAACTCAGTAACTCACCTCTGTCTGGACTTCTCTTCTCTTGCTGTTTAACGTCCCTCACTCCATCTTTCTGGGACTGCCTCCTGAATAACCTCTTAGCACCAAAACAAAAACCCACTGCTATAGAGTCTATTCCAACTCATAGGGACCCTCCCAGACCTTTTGGTTATCAACCAAATGCTTTAAGCACTGCACCACTAGAGCTTCTTCTACTGGCAAACAAACACTTTTTTTTTCAGGCTCTTCTTTCTGGAAGATTCCAAATTAAGACATTTACTAACCTGAAGAATTGTAGCTAACCATGTTTCAACCAAACTAAGTATTTTCAATGTCAACTACAAGTAAAGGAAATCCAACCCATTCCACAGAGTCAATTAAAACTCACAATGACCCTACAGGTCAGAGTAGGACTGGAACTGCCCCATGGGGTTTCCAAGGCTTTAATCTTTATGATACAGACTGCTACATCTTTCTTCTGTGGAGTGGCTGGTGCAGTTGAACCATCAATATTGTGATTAGAAGTCAAGGAGCTTAATCACTATACCACCAGGGCTCCTTAAATGAAGAGATACCAAAAAACCAAACTAAATTCTCTGCCATCAAGTTGAACCTGACTCATAGCGACCCCTCCATGGGTTTTCGAGGCAGTATCACTACAGAAGTAGAGTGTCCAACCTTCCTTCCGAGAAGTGACTGGTGGGTTTGAATTGCCAGCCTTCTGAGTAGGAGTCAAATGCCTTAGGCACTTATATTAGGTGTTGTAGGCATACAGTTAATGACCAAAATAGCAGGAAAAAAACTCATGGTCTTGGCCCCAAAAACTCAGGATAAATGGGGATAGTAATGAACACTATGTTCCTGGGCCTCTTAGGTAAAAATTAGTGTGCTTTTTTCCCTAATTTATCTATTGTTTAGCTTGTTTTCAGGAGAATAATCTACTGGCATACAAATAGTGCCTCAAAGCATAATTAGACCAAGCAAGCTATTTTCTACCCCAGCCCTACCTCTAGACTTAAGTAATGCTCCCCCACCATATACTTAGGCCCCAGCTCTTGTTGATTAAATGCAAACCTGTCTCTGATGGATCTTCTCCTCTAAGACCAATATACTACAAACAGAGAGAGGAAGCATTAGTTCAAACAACTTTATTTCTCTTTGGCTCATTTAAGACTCGGTTAAAGAAAGTAGGTTTAATTACCATTGGTCCATCCAGATTACTTGGAAAGAAAGTTGTTTTTTTTTTTTTAAATACGTTTAGAACTTGTTGATATTCAACTGTTTTAGGAGGTAGCATATGATTGAGAATCAATGATATTGAAGGAAGAAGTCCAAACTGCACTGAAGGAATTGTCAATAAATAAATAAAACAGGGCTCCAGGAATTGATAGAATACCCACTGATATATTTCAACAAAAGGATGCAGCATTAGAGACATTTACTTGTTTATAGCTAGAAATTTGGAAGACAGTTACCTTATCAACCTACTAGAACCCACCAAAATTCACTGCCATTGAATCAATTCCAACTTATATTGACCTGCATTGGGTTCCAAGGCTGTAAAATCTTTATGGAAATAGATTGTCTCATCTTCCTCTCACAGAGCAGCTGGTGGATTTGAACCACTGACCTTCTGGTTATCAGCCAAATGTTTTACCCACTACTCGACCAGAAATTTGTGCCCATTCAAAGAAAGGTATTGAGCTGTGTAGATCATAATAAATTATACATAACATTCTGAAGAATGGGAATTCCAGGACACCTTAATTGTGGTCATGTGGAATCTATACATGGATGAAGAGGCAATCATTTGAACAGAGGAGAAAGGGGATACTTTCAAAGGAACTAACAAATCTGTCCTGGAGGAAGTGCACCCAGAATATTCCTTGGAAGCCAGAATGGCCAGGCTTTGTCTAACCTACTTTGGTCATGTTGTCAGAAGGAACATTCCCCAGGGAAAGATATCATGCTTGGTGAAGTGGGTTAAAAATAAGTGGGTCAGCAAAAAATGGAAAGACCCTCAAGGAGATGGATTGACACAGTGGCTGCAACAATGGGCTCAGGTAGCAAGTATTGTGAGGCTGGTGCAGGACCAGGCAGTGTTTTGTTCTGTTGTACATAGGTTTACTGTGAATCAGAACCAAATTCTCAGCATCTGACACAATAACAACATCTTGAGTCTAGTTAGGTATTTTGGGTGAATTTCTTATAATTATCATCACTATTACTATATTTACGCTGAGAAAACAGTCAAGAATAAGTGATTTTAATTGTAATAAAGAACAAATTAGTAGATATTATCTTAATATTTATAAAGAAAACAAAAATCAGTGAGGAAGAAAATATTAGAATAGGCACATTTGTCTTTGAACAATGTTAAATAAATACTGTTGCTGCCAATGCAACAATTAGAAAGGTTGAATAGAGAAAGCATTTGAAGTGCACCTACCTAGTAAATATTGAACAGTGTTTTTTCATAAGTGAACTTGGAATTAATTTACAGAGAATTCTCCTATAAAATTTTGATTTCAGTAACTCTCTGATACATAACTTGCTGCATCAAATCCAATTGTAGGAACCAATCCATCTCATTGAAGGTCTTCTTTTTCAGCTGACCCTCCTTTTTCCAAGCATTATCTCCTTCTCTAAGAACTGCTCCCTTCTACAACCAAAGTAGGTGAGACTGAGTCTGGTCATTCTCACTTCTAAGGAGTATTCTGGCTGCACTTCTTCCAGTACAGATTTGATCACTCTTTTGGTAGTCCAAGGTATATTCAATATTCTTCACTAACACCACAATTCAAAGGCATTAATTCTTCTTCTGACTTCCTTATTCTTTATCCACCTTTCACATGAATATGAGGTGATTAAAAGTATCATAGCTTGGGTTAAGGATACCTTAGTCTTCAAAGTGACATCTTTGTTCTTTAAAACTTTAAAAGGGTCTTTTGAAGCAGATTTGCCCAGTGCAATATGTCGTCTGATTTCTTAACTGCTACTTCCATGGGTGTTGATTGCAGATCCAAGTAAAAGGAAATTCTTGATAACTTCAATCTTTTCCCCATTTATCATGATGTTGCTTATTGGTTCAGTTGTGTGGATTTTTGTTTACTTTATGTTCTGGTGTAATCCATACTTAAGACTGTAGTCTTTGATCTTCATCAAGAAGTATTTCAAGTATTCTTCACTTTTTGCTAGAAAGGTTGTGTCAACTGCATAACGCAGGTTCTTACTGAGTCTTCCTCCAATCTTAATGTTGCATTCTTCTTCATATAGTCCATCTTCTCAGATTGTTCGCTCAGCATACAGATTAAATATGTATGCAGAAAGATACAACCCTGATGCACACTCTTCCTCACTTTAAACCATGTACTATCCCCTTGTTCTGTTTGAATGACTGCCTCTTGGTCTGTGTACAGTTTCCTCATGAGCATAATTAACTATTCTGAAATTCTCATTCTTTGGAATATTATGCATAATTTGTTATGATCCACACAGTCAAATGCTTGTTGATAGTCAATAAAATACAGGTAAACATCTTTCTTGGTTGCTTTCAGCCAAGATCCATCTGACATCAGCAATGATAGTCTTCATTCCTTGCCCTCTTCTGAATCCAGCTTGAATTTCTGGGAGTTCCCTATCAATAAACTGCTGTAATCATTTTTAAATTATCTTTAGAAAAATTTTATTTGCTCCTTTATTTCTGTAAAGATAATCAGCTATGATAGCATCATTTAGTAGCAAGATTTTTCCTTCCCTAATGTGTTACATTGGATTCCTTGTTCAAAATCAACTGATGTGTGTCTGACATATGCTGTGATATCCCTAGTTCCACCTCCTCCTCTGAATCCAGCTTGAATTTCTGGAAGTTCTCTGTCAATATACTGCTGAGATTGTTTTTGAATTATCTTCAGCTAAATTTTATTGCATGTGATATTAATGATATTGTTTGATAATTTTCATATTCTGTTAAATTACCTTTCTTTGGAATGGACACAAATATGGATCTCTTCTAGCCAATTGGCCAGGTAGTTGTGTTCCTAATTTCTTAGCATAAATGAGTAAGTGCCTCCAATGCTACAGCTATTTGTTGAAACATTTCAATGGCTATTCTGTCAACTCCTGGAGCCTTGTTTTTCACTAGTTCCCTCACTACAGCTTGGAATTCCTCCTTCAAAACCATTGGTTCTTGCTTATGCTACCTCCCAAAATACCTGAATGTTGACCAATTATTTTTGGTACAGTGACTCTGTGTATTCCTTCCATCTTCTTTGGCTGTTCCCTGCATTGCTCAACATGTTGTCCATATAATTGTTCAACATTGCAACTCAAGGCTTGAATTTTTTCTTTAGTTCTTTCAGCTTGAGAAATGCCAAGCATGTTCTTCCCTTTTGCTTTTCTAACTCCATGCCTTTGCACATTTCATTATAAAGGAAAAATTGCATGTGTCCTCTGGACCTGCCCTTTGAAATCTTCTGTTTGGCTCTTTTATTTCATCAATTCTTCCATTCACTTTAGTTACTCTCCATTCAAGAGTAAGTTTCTGAAATCATTTTGGTGTTTTTTCTTTCCTGTCTTTTTAATGACCTTTTTGCTTTCTTCATGTATGATTTTCTTGATGTCATCTCACAATTGTCTGGTCTTCAGTCATTGGTGTTTAATGCATTGAATCTATTCTTCATGTGGTCTCTAAATTCAAGTGGGATATAATCAGGGTCATATTTTGGCTTCTGTGGACTTGCTTTAATTTTCTTTAACTTCAGCTTGAACTTGCATAGGAGCAGTTGATGATCTATTTCACAGTCAGCCTCTGGCCCTGCTTTGACTGATGATTTTGAGCTTCTCTATTGCCTCTTTCCACAGATGTAGTCAATTTGATTCCTGTGTATTCCAGCTGATGAAGTCTATGTGTATAGACCCCATTTATGTTGAGAAAAGGAAATTGCAATGAATACATCATTGGCCTCACAAAATTCCATCACACAATCTCCAGTGTCATTTTTATCACCATGGCCATATTGGGAGCACTGGTGGCATAGTGCCTAAGGCATTTGAATGTCAACCAGAAGGCTAGTGGTTCAAATCCATTGGCCACTTCTCAGGAGGAAGGTTGAGCAAGCTACTTTCATAGAGATACTGCCTCAGAAACCTAAAGAGGAGTCGTTATGAGTCAGATCCAAGTGGACGGCACATAACAACAACAACAACACTTTCCAATCACTTCATTTCCGACTTTCACATTCAAAGCACCAGCAGTAATCAAGACATCTTGGTTGCATGTTTGGTCAATTTCAGACTGCAGAAGTTGGTAACAATCTTCAATTTCTTCTTCTTTGACTTTAGTGGTTGGTGTGTAAATTTGAATAATGGTAGCATTAACTGGTCTTTCTTGTAGGCATATGGATATATCCTATCACTGACAACATTGTACCTCAGGATAGATCTTGAAATGTTTTTGACAATGAATCCATCATCATTCCTCTTCCTTTGTCATTCTTGGCACAGTAGTCCACATAATTCTCTGATTTAAAATGGCCAGTACCAGTTTATTTAAGTTCACTAATGCCTAGGATATTGATTTTTATGTGTTCCATTTTATTTTTCACGACTTCCAACTTTCTTAGATTCATACTTTGCACATTCCATGTGCCCATTTTTAATTAACATTTGCAGCTGTTTCTTCCCATTTTGAGTCGTGCCCCATCAGCAAGTGTAGATCCTGAAAGCTGTACTCCATCCAAGTCATTAAGGGTGACTTTACTTAGAGGAAGCAGCTCTTACCCAGTCATATTTCGAGTGCCTTCTAAACCGAGAGGCTCCTCTTCTGGCACTACATTAAGCAATGTTTCACTGCTATTCCTAAGGTTTTCAGTGGCCAACTTTTTCAGACGTGGGTAGTCCCATCCTTCTTCCCAATCTGTTTTAGTCTGGAAGCTCTGCTGAAACCTGTCCACCATGTGTGACCCTGTTGGTATTTGAAATACTGGTGGCATAGCTGGCAGTTCAAACCCACCAGCCACTCCTCGGAAGGAAGATGGGGCAATCTACTTCCGTAGTGATACTGCCCCAGAAACCCAAGGAGGAGTCACTATGTTTAAGATCCAACTCAAGAGCACTGAGTTTGGTTTGGTTTTTGGTTTGGTGGCATAGCCTCCAGCCTCACAGCAACATGCAAGCCACCACAGTACAACAAACTGACAGATCTTGGCTGAAAGCAAAGAATATCTGAAAGATGTTTACTGTGATATTATTATTATTATTATTATTATTATTATTATTATTTACTATGAAAAAGCATTTGAGTGTGTGGATCATAACAGCTTAAGGACAACATTGCAAAGAATCAGAATTCAGAACACTTAATTGTACTCTTAAGGAAGATGTACATAAACAAAGAGCTGACATTTAAACAGAGCAAAGGTATACTGCATGGTTTAAAATCAGGAAGTGTGTGCATCAGGGTTGTATCATTTCACCATATTTATTCAATCTGTATGCTGAGCATATAATCCAGGAAAATGGACTATAAGAAGAAGAATGCTGCATCAAGATTGGAGGAAGACTTGTTAACAGCTTGCAATATGCCTCTCACACAACCTTGCCTGCTGAAAAGGAAGATGACTTGAAGCTCTTACTGATGAAGAGCAAAGACTACAGTCTTCAGTATAAATTACACTTTACCACAAAGAAAATAAAAATCCTCACAACTCGATCAATAAGCAACATCATGAAAATTGGAGAAAAGATTGAAGTTGTCAGGAATTCCGTTTTACTTGGGTCCACAATCAACACCCATGGAAGTAGTAGTCAAGAAATCAGGCATAGTATTGCAATGGGCACATCTTCTACAAAAAACCTCTTTAAAATGTTAGGGAGCAAAAATGCCACTTAGAAGACTAAGGTTCACCTGACCTAAGCCATGGTATTTTCAATTGCCGCATATGCCTGTGAAAGCTAGGCCATGAACAAGGAAGAATGAAGAAACATTGATGTCTTTGAATTGTGCTGATGAAGAATACTGAAAATACTCTGGTGGCATAGTTCCTTAGCATTTGACTGCTAACCAGAAGGCTGGCGGTTCAAACCCACCAGCCACTCCTCAGAAGGAAGGTTGGGCAATCTATTTCTGTAGTGATACCACCTCAGAGGGGTCACTATGAGTCGGGTCCAACTCATCAGCGCACAACAACAACAACGTTTAATATAATTTTTTTTTTAAACCCTCTACTGATTTGGTTCATATTGTCATTTGATACATTAGGAGTTGGCTCCAGCACATAAAGACCTTTTGTATCACAAAACAAAACGTTGGCTGGTCTTATGCTATCTTCATAATTATTGCTATTTTTTAACCCATTGTTGCAACCTCTATGACAATCTGTGTCATTGAGGATCTCCCTCTTTTTCACTGACCTCTACCAACAATGGGAACTTGGTGGTGTAGTGCCTAAGGCATTTGCTGCTAACCAGAAGCCTGGCAGTTCAAACCCACTAGACACTTCCTGAAGGAAGATTGGGCAATCTACTTCCATAGAGATACCACCTTGGAAACCCAAGGAGGGCTCGCTATGAGTCAAATCAACTCCACAGCAGTGAGTTTGTTTTGTCTGTTTGTTTACTACCAAGAATGTTGTTCTTCTCAGTGATTGATCTCTCCTGGTGACAAGTCCAAAGTAACTAAGACAAAGTCTTGCCATCTCACTTCTAAGGGGCATTGTGGCTGCACTTCCTCCAAGACTGATTTGATTTTTCTTCTCTAAGGCATAGTCAGCCCCAGGGTTACAGGTGAGGAGAGAAAACTCAGGGATGCCCAAAGCAGCAGGTGGGAAGAGCAGGAGAAAGGGGATTAAAACCAGGAAGCCAGAGAGAAGAGCAATCAGCTGAAGGGATTAGGTGAGGAGAGGAAACTCAGGCCTGCCCAGAGCAGCAGGCCAGAAGAGCAGGAGAAAGGCGATAAAAGCCAGGAACCCGGACAGAAGAGCAGTCATCCCAGGGATACAGGTGAGGAGCGACAACTCAGGGATGCCCAAAGCAGCGGGCCAGAAGAGCAGGAGAAAGGGGATTAAAAGCCAGGAAGCCAGACAGTGGTACAGTCAGCCACAGGGACCCAGGTGGGGGTGATACGAGAGGTTTCCAACAGCAAGATAAACTTGTCTGTCGGTTTGTCCTACTGTGGTGACATGTAGACGTGAGTTTTGAGGCTGAGCCTCTGGTGTGTAAAACCCAGAGAGATGTACCTGGTGCACAGGTAACAACCCAGCTTACAGACTGAGACAGACTAGTAAGAAGGAAGAGGCCGTCTGCTTATCAAAGAAATGGCCAGGGAAAACCTTATGAATAGCAAAGAAACACTGTTTGGTACATTACCACGCACCTTTAGGAATAGTCCGTTTAGGCTAAAAGGCTCGCAAAATAGGACTGGGAAAGAGCTGCGACATCTGAGTAAACCCAGCCTTACTCATGGAA
>NW_006921678.1:3279148-3283913 GCF_000298275.1 Orycteropus afer afer
TCTACAATCGATGCCAACGGAAGCAGCAGTCAGGACATTAGTCGTCATGAGTCGGAAACGACTCGACAGCACTTGTCAACAACAAGAACAACAACAAGGCATAATCAATATTCTTGGTGAATGCTCCAATTTGAATACATCAATTCTTCTTCAGTCTTCTTTTTTTATTGTTCAGCTTTCACATGCATATGAGGCTACTGGCTAATTAAATTAACCAGTAGTGTCATCTGCCACCTAGTGATACAAAAGTTTAATTGTTGTTGTTTTGTTGTTATGTGCCTTCCAGTTGGACCCAACTCATAGCAACCCCTCCTTCGGTTTCCGAGGCAATATCACTATGGAAGTAGATTGGCCAACCTTCCTTCTGAGGAGTGACTGGTGGTTTGAACAGCCAGCCTTCTGGTAAGCAGTCAAATGCCTTAGGCACTACGCTACCAGAGCTCCTGTTAACCTCTGTTTAAAACTATCCTAAATGTTTACTACTGGAAAAGGATTAAAATTTTACTGACTTTAAGGAATGTTTAAAATGTTTAAGGAAATGTTAACTTGTCTTTGGGTTATTTCTAGGTAAACTAAAAAGTAAAGTGGTTTCTTTTGTATTTTACAAACAAAATCTATTTTAAAAAACCCATATCAAGTCATTTCTGACTCACCGTGAACCCACAAGACAGAGTAGGATTACCCCAAAATGTTTCCAAGGCTGTAATCTGTACAGAAGCAGACCTTTACCTTTCCCCGATTTTTCAATTAGCAGCCCAGCCCTTAACCAAGAGAAACTCCCATGTAAACATTTTTTTTTTTTTCCCTTTGCCAATCATGAAGTAGTTTTAGAGTTGAAATACTTGAAAGTAGTCTTTTGTGGTCATCCTGAAATCATTTACCAGAGATTTTCTCGTGTGAAATTTCTTATGTGACATGCTTAATTGGTACTAAATTATTCCTACTATTTACTTATTGTTGTCTCCTAAGGGCTATTCATTAGCAAGGTACATAGATTAATGTCGTTTACAATCTTTCCTTTTAGTCAAACAACAACAATGTGAAAACAAAACAAAACAAAAAAATGATAGAGGAAATTAAAAACAGAACAAAGGCATGGGATATGAAAGCAATAGCTTCCTGGTTGAGAGAGAGTGCAATACTTCTCACTAAGTAAGGGAGAAGTCTGATCCAAGTCATAGTGACTCCTCCTTGGGTTTCTGAGACAGTATCACTATGAAACTAGATTTCCCAACCTTCCTTCCAAGGAGTAGCTGGTGGGTTTGAACTGCCAGCCTTCTGGTTAGCAGTCAAGTGCCTTAGGTACTACACCACCAGAGCTCCCAAATGAGAAGATTTGTCTAGTTGGGAGTTTCATGAACTCTTGAAATAAGTTTAATCAACAGGGAAAAAAAATGTGTATGTATATGTTATTACCGAATAAGAGTGAGAATGAACAAATTTTGCTGAAATAATTCTATTTCAGGAGACATGCAAGTTACAGAGGCTGCAGCAAGTTGAGAAGTGGCTTCAAAAAGAATCCCTTAACATCTTAAATGAGACTCCTTTAAGCCAGCTGAAGAATTTATATATATGTATATATATATATATATATATATGCAAAAAATAGCATATGAAAATGTTTAGAAAAATAAGAGATTTCACTAGCTATTCATTCATTCAGCAAAGTGACAACAGAGTGATAAAACACACAATGGTTGCTTTCAAAGGCTTGTAATTTAGAAGGGAGCCAGAGAGGTAAACAATTACAACACACTTCCTGTAACATGATCAGATTGGTGTTTTTAAAAGATTCCTTTCAAAGAAAGAAGGAAAGTGGGTTGGAAGAGAAAAAGGCTATGAAAGCAGTTAGAGAGGGATCATCCTGATTAGATGACAGAACATAGAGAAGGCTGCAAAAGATTAGGTCATGAGGAAATGACTGTAAATACATAGAGAAGGGACACACTTAGACAGTCATGTGGTTCATGGAATTCTTTCCAGTTCTAGCCACAAAACCTACAAAATTACCTGCAATTACATCCATTCTTCCTTTATCCTTCTGTTGCAAAAGAATGAGTTCTTTTTTCTATTTAAAAAGAAAAAAAAAAAAAAAAAACACTGCTGTTGAGTCATTCCTGACTAATAGCAACAACCCCTCCTTGGGTTTCTGAGGCAGTATCACTATGGAAGTAGATTGCCCCATCTTCCTTCCCAGGAGTGGCTGGTGGGTTTGAACCACCAGCCTTCTGGTTAGCAGTCAAGTGCCTTAGGCACTATGCTACCAGAGCTCATAAACTTACTTTAAAAGGGGAAGAAATTGCTCAAAGCCTTTTCAATGACTTAAGAAAGTAAATGTGATTGTGATGAAGATTTGTTGCAAGTAGAGGTTGGATCAATTGTTTCATACCAAAACCAAACAAATCCACTCCCATTGAGTCAATTCTGACTCATAGGAATCCTATAGGACAGAGTAGAACTTCCCCATAAGGTTTCCAAGGCTATAAATCTTTACAGAAACAGACTGCCTCATCTTTCTTCCTGGGAGTGGCTGGTGGGTTCAAATTGCTATCCTTTTGGTTAGCAGATGATTGCTTTACCCACTACACCACCAGACCTCATTGACTCATTCACAATGGATAGTTTATTGCATGCTACAAATATTTATACATGTAGTCTGAATTTTAGCATTTTTGCTGAGCATTTTATTTGTAAGATTTATTCATTTTAATAGCTATACTTCAATGTCATTCACTTTCATTTTAATAGTCTCAATTAAAAATAAATAACACCAAGTATTTTTGCATTTTCCTATTGATTAATATATATATATTCCTAATACAAATCAATGTTTCTATAAACATTTTTGATCATGACATATGAACATATGCAATAATTTCCTTAAGATTTATATTGTCAAGCATTCACTTTCTGGGTAATGGAACATACACAGTCAAATTAGAAGATAAAACTAAATGGCTATACAAAACGTTTGTATCATTTTAAACTTCTACCAGCAGTATACAAGAGTGCTTCTGTTTCCCAGTCCTCAAGGAGAGATTTTACCATGTCATTTAAAAAAATATGCTTGCAATTCTAATGGATATAAAATGACATCTTTATTATGTTTTAATTTGTTTTCATGTACTAATTAGGTTGAATATCTTTTTATAGAGAGCTCTGGTAGCACAGTGCCTAAAGCACTTGACAGCTAACCAGAAGGCTGGCGGTTCAAACCCACCAGCCACTCCTCGGAAGAAAGATGGGGCAATCTACTTTCGTAGTGATACTGCCTCGGAAACCCAAGGAGGGGTCACTATGAGTCGGGTCCAACTTGATGGCACATAACAACAACAACAACAACATCTTTTTATAGGATTATTCACTATTTCTGTTTACTCTCCTATGAAATGTCTATTCATATCTTTGTCCATTTTTTTATTAGGTGATTTTGTTTTTGATTATTTGATCCCAGAAAATTTAATATTTGATATGTATTAATATATATTGACTATTGCCCTAGATTGAGGTAAAGCACTCTTGCCTTGGAGCCTGTGCATTATGGGTTGGGGGTTGACACCTCTGAATTGTTGGGTACTTGCTTATACCAAGAGATGAGGGTATCATCAGCTTGAGACCAATTATTTTTCTAATTTCTTGAGACTTTCTCCCTTCAAACAGTTCTTTAGTCCAGATCCTCAAATCCTTGACAAAGCTAATGCTACATTCTTTGATCCTCCATCAATCATTTTCACTTAGCATCCATTTCTCATTCATCTACTAGAAAGATTTCCCTAAAATGCAATCTGATCACTACAGCATATTGCATTGCCCTTCAGGTTGATCATTTTATAGAATAAAATCCAAATTATTATACCACACAGGGCCTTTCAAATTTTTACATGCATAACTTTCCAAGTTTATTTCTCTTTATATCACAATTATCAACTACTCTGCTAACTATAATAAAAATAACTTTATTATAGACATATCACAATGTTCAATTGCTTAGTTTCTAAAAAATTTCTTTTCTCTTTTTCTTCATACATCTAAGTCTTTTCTTACACACTTCTCCCTTTTCTTCCATATTTTCCCCAACTTATTTTTCCAGGGAACATAGCTTGTATCATTTTGTGATGCCTTTACTTATGAGTCTCATAGAAGACAGTGGTATTCTCTGGGAAAATGGCAGCAATGTAGTTTGTGAATTTTCACTAATCCTGTGACAGAAAATTTATAATAGCACATTTTCAAGTTGACAGCAAATATACAAGAAAATGAGGAACAAGTAATCTTCACAAAGCCTTTATATGCACAAGTGGGAATGAAATAGGAACAAAAGCAGATCCCTGGCTTGGTACACAATCAGGTCAAAACAGTTTACACACTGAGTGATTAAGAGGAGAAAAAATTATTTATTGCAAAGCGGCAATGCAAGGAGCAGGGGTACCCGAACCCAGATCTGACTCCCCAAGACTCCATTGAATTACAGTTTTGTAAGTTTCAGGAGAGAGGGTTATACATATTCATAAAAATTTCAGGAATTTTGACATGAGATGGTTGACAATTGCCTGAAATTTCCTTCACCTCCATTTAAAGTGTTTTGAGCCAGTGTGCTTGTGTACTGGATGAGACACACTGGCTTCCTGTCATCAGCTGTATAGTGCTTAGGCAGAGGAGAGTGTGTTATTTCCCAGTAACTTTACTCCTCTATGCCCCACTGTGCATGTACACAGGCCAGAGTTAATTTTCAAATTGTTTTCTAAGACACATTAAAGTGTTTATC
>NW_006921678.1:3285224-3285949 GCF_000298275.1 Orycteropus afer afer
AGCTCTACTATACACCTGGGAATTCTGATCATTCACATAAACTTATATTACCATTGTCTGCCAACCCTATACATGGTCTTGGATACACTCCCCATTTCATGTTGTTGTTGTTGTTATGTGCTGTCAAGTTGGATGCAACTCATAGCGACCCCTCCTTGAGTTTCCGAAACAGTATCCCTACGGAAGTAGATTGCCCAACCTTCCTTCAGAGGAGTGGCTGGTGGCTTTGAACCGCCAGCCTCCTGGTTAGCAGTTAAGTGCCTTAGGCACTATGCTACCAGAGCTCCTCCCCATTTCATAGACATACCTAATAGTTCAGCCTGTCCACCCATCTATCCACACATATACCCATGTTTCCCTTCACTGAAACACAGTACTATATGTGCAATAGTGTTCATCTTTGTTGTCTGTACTTCCCATGTACCTCTCTATGTCTTTCTCATTCTCAGTGCTGCCATATTGGTCGCTCACATTTGGTACACTGCCCTTCTCTTCACCCAGAGCAATACTTATCTCTATCTATATGAAAGCATTCCCTCCCCTTCCCTCCCACCCCTGGTAACCAACAAAGAAAATTTTCTTGTATAGATAAACTTTTCCTTAACTTTTAAAATAACAGACTAATACAACATTTGTCCTTTTGTGATTGACTTATTTCACTCAGCATAATGTCCTCCAAATTCATCCATGTTATGCGGTGTTTTGCAGATTCTACATTATTCTTT
>NW_006921678.1:3293039-3307058 GCF_000298275.1 Orycteropus afer afer
CAAGATTATCTTCTGTGTCTGTGTTAATTGGTTTCCCTTTTCTTTGTTGAAGAGGGTCTGTGCAGTCCTTCTGCCTAGTCTGCCATCTTGCCAGAACCAATGCTGTTCAGCTCTTTTATCTTGTCATTTGTTCCATTTGCTTTAGCTACTCTCCACTCAAGGGCAAGTTTCCAAGTCTCTTCTGACATCCATTTTGGTCTTTTCTTCCTTTCTTGTCTTTTAAATGACCTCTTGCTTTCTTCATGGATGATGTTCTTGATGTCATCCCACAATCCTCTGGTTTTTGGTCATTGGTATTCAATGCATCAAATCTATTCTAATTCAGGAGGGATGTTATCAAAGTTATATTTATAATATAATATTAATTGTCTTCCACTTCAAGTTGAATGTGCATATGAGCAGTTGATGGTCTGTTCCATAATCAGCTCTTGGCCTTGTTTTGGCTGAAGATATTGAAATTCTCCATCACCTCTTGCCACAGATGTAGTCAATCTGATTCTTGTGTATTCCATCTTGTGAAGTCCATATGTATGGTTGTCACTTATGTTGTTGAAAAATGGTATTTGCAATGAATAAGTTGTTGGTCTTGCAAAATTCTACCATGAGATCTCCAGCAGTATTTCTATCACCAAGGCCCTATTTTCCAATCACTCATAATTCTTCTGTTTCCAACTTTTGCATTCCAGTCACCAGTGATAATCAACACATCTTAATTGTATGTTTTCTCAATTTCAGACTGCAGAAATTGGTAGAAATCTTCAATTTCCTTATCTTTGGCTCTGGTGGTTGGTGCATAAATTTTAATAATAGCAGTATTAACTTTTCTTCCTTGTAGTGTATGGATATTATCCTATCACTGACAGCATTGTTCTTCAGGACAGATCTTGAAATACTGTTTGTGATAATGAACACCACACCATTCCTCTTCAATTTGTCATTCCTGGCGTAGTATATCATATGGCTATCTGATTCAAAATGGCCAAAACCAGTCCATTTCAGCTCACTAATGCCTAGGATATCAGTCTTTATGTGTGCCTTCTCATTTTTGACAACTTACAATTTTCCTAGATTCATACTTTGCACATTCCATGTTCTAGTTATTAATGGATGTTTGCATTTGTTTCTAGTCCTTTTGAATCATACCACATCAGGCAATGGAGGTCCCAGAAACTTAGCTCTATCCATATCATTAAGATCATCTCTATTCAGCTTTTCTGCAGTCAAATTTTGAGTGGCTTCCGACCTGATGGGCTCATCTTCAGTGCTATATTGGACAATGTTTCAAGGCTATTCATAATTTTTTTCCAGTAATATATCAGATCATATTTAACTTCTGTTCATAAGGTTTTCACTGGCCAATTATTTGAGAAGTGGATGGCCTCTTCCTTCTTCCAAGATTGTCTTAGCCTGGAAACTCCACTGAAACCTTTCCACCATGGGTAGCCCTGCTAGCATTTTGCAACATGGTGGCATAGCCTCTAGCCTCATAGCAACACATAAGCCACCAAAGGACAATGAACTGATAGACAAGTTCACTTGTCTTAGTTGTTCCTAACCGCTTTGCACCTGCCTACCTCAGGCAGTGGCCTTAAAATAGAGCTACCCACAAGGGATAATCAGCCCCCAAGCCCAAGCTTGCCTACCTCATGCCCTGGCCTTAACATAGAGTCACACCCAAGTGAAACGCAGCCTCCAAGCCCCAGGCCTGCCTACCTCAGACTCCGCCTTAAGATAGAGCCACGCACAAGTGAAAAGCCTCCTCCAAGCCCCGGGCCCACCTACCTCAGGCTCCAGCCTAAAAATAGAGCTGCCCCAACAGCTATGCAGTCAAGAAATCAGATATCCTATTGCACTGGAAAAATGTGGTATAAAAGGCCTCTTTAAAGAGTAAAGAACCAAAGATATCACTTTGAAGACTAAGGTTTGCCTATCCTAAGCCATAGTATTGTTATTCACCTCACATGCATGTGAAAGCTGGACAATGAACAAGGAGACCAAAGAGTTGATACCTTTGAATTGTGGACTTGGAAAAAAGTACTGAAAATACCATGGACTGCCAGAAGACTGAACAAATCTGTCCTGGAAACAGTGCAGCTGGAATGCTCTCTGGAAGTAAGAATGACCAGACTTCATCTCATTTATTTTCATCATATTTTCAGAAGGGACCATTCTCTGTAGCAAGATGTCATGCTTGGTCAACTAGAAGGTCAGCAAAAAATGGGAAGACTCTCAATGGGATAGACTGACACAGTGGCTGCAACAATGGGCTCAAGTATAGCAGGAATTTTGAGGATGACACTGGACAGGGTAGTTTTTTGTTCTGTTGTATATAGGGTTGCTATGAGTCAGAGACTACTTGAAAGCACCTAACACCACCAACACAAGTAGGTGAACACTTACATCCCTAAACTATATAAATATTCAGTCACTGGATGGCGCCAACAGTTAAGCACTCAACTAGTAGCCAAATGATTGCCATAGCAATTAGTTTTATGACTTTGGAACAAGTGCAATTTGAAGACACAAAAATACTCTCTTCAATTCTAAACATAAGCATTTCTGCTATAATAATATTTATGCATCCCTTTAAAATACTCTCCTAGGCAAAATCAAGCACTAGAAATAACAAAGCTGTGGAGATAATTTTGTGGAACTAAACTACTAACAAAAATCTATATAACTTTGTAAATAGAGCCTTAGCAAAAACAATAAGAATTCTAGTAAATCTCAGCACATTTAAATCTCCATTAGTGTTTTCTCTCAGCACTTCAATCAATTCTTGGCAGACTTAAATCCTGAGGCTCAGCTCACCTTCCTTCTTCAAGATGTGCATACTTGAGGGCGTGAATTCTCAACAAATAAGTTTTTCTATAAAATTAAATTCTGATGTTTAAAATTATCTTTCTTCACAGATTCTTCAACAGCACTTGCAGCTTCACTAGATGCATTAATGTTACTGTAAGGGGAACGATTCTTAAAAGCATTGACTAATCCACTACTGATACTAAAGGAAGACACCTTAGTAAAATTTCCAGCTTTTTTTTAGGATTTTATTTATTACTAAAGTCTTCTCTTTTTATGGGAGCTCTGGTGGCATAGTGCTTAAGGCATTTGACTGCTAACTAGAAGGCTGGAAGTTCAAACTCACCAGTCCACTCCTTAGATGGAAGATTGGACAATCTACTTCCATAAAGATACCATCTCAGAAAACCAAGGAGGGGTCACTATGAGTCAAAATCGACTTGACAACAGTGAGTTTGTTTTTCAGTTTTCTCTTTCATGACAAAAAGGTCTCCACTAATTTATCACAAAAGTTGTTTTAACCAATGGTAAATCTGGGTTATACTTAGATTATTTTCCTATTTAGTAAGTCTACATGAGCTAGTGCGTGAAATAGAAGCATCTGTAGTGGAAATCTATATTCAAATCTAATGTCTTAACACTCTTCTTCAATTCATAATAATTTTTATTATACCTTTGCTGGCTCCAGCAGCTCTGGTGGCACATTGCCTAACGCATTTGACTGCTAACCGGAACATTGGTGGTTCAAACCCACCAGCCACTCTGTGAAATGAAGACGGGGCAATCTACTTCAATGAATATTTACTGCCTTGGAAACCCAATGGGAGTCACTATGAGATAGACTCAATGGCAGTGACTTTGTTTTCTTGGTTTTTGCTGGGTTATTTTCTGGGAAATATGTATCAATAAATCAAGCACTTTTAAAGTAGATCTGAATGTTATTGTTTTATCTTATTTTCTAGTTACATAAATTTTTAAGTAATATTTTTAGATAGCATGATATTAAGAAAATTTTAAGTAACTTAATATTATTGAAGCTTAATTTTCCTAGTAAAATCTTTATTGTAAATATTGTTTTGCTTCTTTTAAAAAATCTATATACCTTAATAGCAAGAATCAGAAATATTTCAGAAGAAGGTATTATATTATGAAAACATTATAGATACATTTCTACTACTTAGGTAAACATCATGAATGATTTTCCACTTCTGATTGTAGGCACAGCAACAGATCTTGTAGAATCTTTAAAGGAGAAACACTTCTGTTTTCATACTGTGATACTTAGATGTTCTGCAATTCTGCTGGTTCAAAAAGAAGAGTCAAGCAGTCAAATAGTGTTTTTCATAATAATTAGCTAACAAAGTTTCATAAATGAATGTTGAGACTAAGCACGAAAAATACATAGCAAGGGTTGAATATTCTCTGCTTCACATTTCCTTTCCTCAGCCATGATTGCAAATAGGGCAAAGTCTACTCTTTCTCATAGATTCATTGACTAAAGTGAATAACAAAGGAACGATTTGTCCCTTCTCCCAGGAGAGGAAGTAAACATTAAAGCTTTTTTTTTTTCATTTAACAATAATCTGATTTTTCAATTCCAAGTTATGAAGCACTGCAATATAATTAAGAAAGATGTGCAATGATGTAAAAAGTTACAATAAACACTTTGTATAAAAACATAGCTTTAGAAAATTTCACCAAAATAGTTGTTACATTTTGTACATTCAAGTCTAATAGTTCTCTACATTAAATAATTGTAATTAAAATGTAATATATAAAAGTATAGAAAATGGATATCAACTCAGATTATCAGATAGTCTTCATTAATAAAATTCAAGTCAAGGTGAAAATACATAAATATAGGTTCATAATTAACTTTATGTCTATTAAGATTAAAGAAGCACAGAAACAGGTATTGTAGACTGGTCAATTCATCAGAGAAATTTTCTGAAGAAACCCATCAGTGATTAAGTCACAGAAAAATAAAATATTAAGGTTTAAAAGATGAAAAACAATATTTTTTGAAGAATAAAAATGACTTTTACTTAGAAGTTTTACTAGATAACCTGGCTTGGAAAATACAATTTTACTTAGGAAAATTATTGCAGAATAAGCATCTATAGCTAATGAAACATAACAGGAATGAATTTTAAGAAATCTTATAGATCCCACATAACTGAAGGCTAACAACTAATAGATACCATGTCAGTAAAGACAGAATTAACTTGTTTTCCTACTTCCATTTCAACTTTCTCTTTTAGTGAAAGTAAGTCTCTTCTATAGGAAGTATTAAATGTATCTTATAATGTCCTTTTAAAAATGTGAAACAGAGACTATACTATTGTGTTTGTTCTCAAAATAAAACAAAAATTAGAGGATTATATGAGCAACAATCATTTGTTAAACCTGTAGGTAGACCATTGTTGTAAATGTTATTTGCATAATATTTTACTGATTCATTTCAATGAGAGTGTATAATTCTTACATAATGATGATTCAATTGTTTCCTTCTCTTTTTCCTCTTCATTCTTGACCACCTATAGGCAGCATGTCAATGTTCTCTTGAACAGAATGTGAATATGTGTAAAATGCAATAGCAATAAAGCAGATAGAGAGACCTTTGAAAAGAAAACCTGAATTTGAAAAAAAAAATGCAGTTATTAGACATGTCATTTTAATTACAGAAAAAAATGTCTGGAAAAAGATTTCCATTTATCAAAAAAAAAGCAGGTAAATATATTTCATCTCTAAGGGTAATAATTCCCTGATTGTAGAATGTAATTAATGTCATAAATGTGCACCAAATTACTTAAAGGAGATCTAAGTAATCTTTACAAAACCTTTTAGATTTCTTAAACATTTAGGCCACAAAAAATACAAGGTGTATTATTACTTCATACAGTGTGTTAATTCTGAGTCATCAAAATAAATGATTACTTTCAAACCTTAACTATAAATAGGAATAAGAAGCTGTTTAAGTCACTTCCTATAGCTTTACTGCTTTTGAAATATTCATCTTTTCCAAATAGGAATATTTTAGAAAAAGAAATTGATGGAGATTTTTAAATATTTATTTTGTCAATTTCAGAGATTTCATGTATTACCAAGCATTCCATGAACATGCTTGAATTTTGGATGCAAGAAACCTTTGTTAAACTAAAAAATATTTTAGAGAAACCATCCCAATTATCTGATGTAGTGGTTTCAGAAGATAAAATAGAAAACATTGATGCATATGATGAGTAGGGAATTTATAATGACATTCAACATTATTTTATATACATTTAAGAGAAGAATATTCTTTATTTAGTTCTAATAATCTCTGATAGCATTAAAAGATAATAATGATATCATAAATGATATCATTGTATTATATTATTTTTATATTTATGACTGGTATATACAAACACAATTAACTTTATTCTCACTTCCAAGGAGCATTCTGGCAGCACTTCTTCCAGGACAGATTTGTTAGTTCTTCTAGCAGTCCATGGTACTTTCAATATTCTTTGCCAACAACACAACTCAAAAACATCAACTCTTCCTTGGTCTTCCTTATTCATTAACCAGCTTTGACATGCATATGAAACCAGTGAAAACACCATGGCTTGACTTAGGTGCACCTTAGTCTTTAAAGGGACATCTTTGCTCTTTAGCACTTTATGGAGGTCTTTCACAGCAGATTTGCCCAGTGCAATACATTGTCTGATTTCTTCATTGCTTACATTGGTGTTGATTGTGGAACCAGGTAACATGAAATCTTTGACAATTTCAATCTTTTCTCCATTTATCATGATGCTGCTTATTGATCCAGTTGTGAGGATTTTTGTTTTCTCTAAATTGAGGTGCAATTCATACTGCAGATTGTAGTCTTTAATCTTCATCAGTAAGTACTTCATGTCATCTTCACTTTTAGCAAGCAAGGTTGTGTCATCCACATACCACATGTTGTCTTCCTCCAATCTTGATGCCACATTCTTCATATACTCCAGTTTCTCATATTATTTGCTCAGCATACAGATTGAATAAGTATGGTAAAAAGATACAATCCTAACACACTCCCTTCCTGATTTTAAACCATGGAGTATCCCCTTTTTCTATTCAAATGACAGCCTCTTGGTCTATGTACAGGTTCCTCATGAGCACAATTAAGTGTTCTGGAGCTCCCATTCTTCTCAAAGTTATCCATAATTTGTTATGATCCACACAATCAGATACTTTTGCATACTCAATAAAACAGAAGTAAACATCTTTCTGGTATTCTTTGCTTTCAGCCAAGATCCGTGTGACATTCACAATGATATCCCTCATTTCACGTTGTCTACTGAATCCAGCTTGCATATCTGGAAGTTCCCTGTCAATATACTTCTGCAACCAGTTTTGAATTATCTTCAGCAATATTTTACTTGTGCATAATAATAATGATATCGATGGATAATTTCCACATTCTGTGGGGTCACCTTTCTTTGGAATGGGTACAAATATAGATGTTGTCCATTCAGTTGGCCAGGTAGCTGTCTTCCAAATTTCTTGGCATAGACAAGTAAGTGGGATCCTTCAGTAGAAGAAAGGGGTATCATATCATCGTTGATGAGTCATTCGAAAGAAAACTTAAGATATTAGAAATAAAAATCTGAAGGATCCCTGGCTATTAAAAGAAACTGATAGAATAAAATTTTTATTAACTTTTAAAGTGATAAAAACTTTTGAGGATCTGATAAATACCATGGCCTTTCTCACCAGTGGGGTGAGGGGTGGGGAAGAACTTGTAAACTAATAAAAGCACAAAGCAAATTTTAGGAACTCAAAAATATACTGAAGTTCATGTAGGCTCCTATGATTCTTGAATCACTGTTGAAGAATCCATGCTCTAGAGTTGTTGTTATATGCCTTCAAGTCAGACCCAACTCATAGCGACCCCTCCTTGGGTTTCTGAAGCACTATCTCTATGGAAGTAGATCACCCAACCTTCCTTCTGAGGAATGGCTGGTGGGTTTGAACTTCCAGCCTTCTGGTTAGCAGTCAAGTGCCTTAGGCACTAGAGTATTGATGTGCAATAGAACTTTCTGCTATGATGGCAGTGTTCTACATCTGCACTATCCTGCAGAGTAGCCACTAATCAAATGTGATCATTAAGCACGTGAACTTAGCTAGTGTAACTGAGGAACTGAACTTTTAAATGTATTTAGCTTTAATAAATTTAAATAACCACATGTGGTTAAGGGCTACCATATTGAATAGTGCAGCTTTAATGTCTCTCAACATAGTTGTTTTTGATGTTTATTTTTCCATTTGCTGTCAAGTCGATTTTGACTCATGATGACCCCATATGTGTCAGAGCAGAATTGTGCTCCATAGGTTTTCACTGCCTGATTTTTCTGAAGTAGATCATCAGGGCTTCCTTCCAAGGTGCCTCAGGGTGCCTCCTACATTTTGGTTAGCAGCTGAGCACATTAACTTTTCTTGCACCACCCAGGAACTCTGGTCAAAATATATTGTAGTTTAAATCACTCAAAGTGGCTTTATTAGAAATACAAATGCCTACTACCAATTCCTAAGTTTCTAATTCATAGCCTTGGAATTTATATTTTAAAAAAGCAGTCAAATTGATTCTGATTGAAATGATTTGTGGAATACACTTTGAAATATGCTAGTTTACACTAAATTATCACAAATGCATACTCTTATTGCAGTTTCCTCTCTTACTCTTTTTTCCTCCCTGACTATAATTCTCCATGTTCTTTTATTATTGTTATCTCCTTTTAATAGCTCTTTATCAGGACATCTGGTATCTCAATCATTCCCTAATTTTTGAAAATAGCTAAATATTGTAGTTGTAACTACAATAAAAATAAAAAGGCTTACAATGTCCTGAGAGGCTTTCCTTAAGTACAATACCTACTTTTGTTGAATCACCTCTGGGAAATTAATTTTGACTTCCTACATGTCATTTTGATTCCTGATACTTTTAAGCTTACTGAATAATTGATTTCTGAATTAGAAGGCATTGTTATATATTATTTATGAAAAAGATACTTGTTATTGTTAAATATTAGAGTCTATCATTAGATGGTTCTTTGAATTACTGAATCCATTCAGTAAAATCATAACAATTTTTTTAAAAATTTTATCACTCAAATAATATTTGTACAATAATATTCACTCACTCACTGCCATCGACTCAATTCCAACTTTGGTGATCGCCAATGTATTTCCAAGGCTGTAAATCTTTACAGAAGCAGACTGCCTCATCTTTTTTCCATGAAGTATCTGGTGGGTTTGAGCCTCCAACTTTCTGGTTAGCAGTCAAATGCTTTAACCACTACACTGCCAGAGTTCCTTTACAGTAATGTTAGATTTGACAAAGGCTTCAGAAATTATGGAGTTCAGTAGTTTTATTTGATATATAAATAAAATGGATCCAGAGAGATTCAGAAAATTTTCAAAAGTAACACAAGTTTATCTGGACTTTCATAATATCGGTATTCCCTGTATCTTTTATTTAAACAAATACTGAATACTTGCTATGTGCTGTTCCAAGCACTGAGGATACATCTTTGAGTAAAATAGACAACATCAAATTTACATTTGAGTAGGATAAGATAATCTCGATGCTCCTTAATGGTGTAAAAAGTTTATACCATTTTGTAGCCAACCTTTTTACTGGGGAAATGGGAAAGGTCAGAATGTCATGCAATTTGGTTGTACACCTGTAAAGACAAAATTACTTTCTATATTAAAATGGTGCTACTTATCATCTTTAATAGGTGATAATAAGACACTTATTTATCACCAGTCATCTGTCAGTTTGATATACTGTAGTGGCTTGCATATTGCTGTGATGCTGGAAGCTCTACCTCCAGTATTTTAAATATCGGCAGGGTCACCTGCAGGACAGGAGACAATAGAACAGGTTTAAGTAAAGCTTCCAGTCTAAGACTGACTGGGAAGAAAGACATAGCAATCTACTTCTAAAAATACTGTCTAGGGAAAAACCTTATGAATAGTAGTGGAACACTATCTGATACGGTGCTGAAACATAAGCCCCTCAAGTTGGAAGGCACTCAAAGAGCTACCTCCTAAAAGTAGAGTCAACATGGGGAATGCAACAAATTTCATGGAACACTTTAGGTACAAACTATAGAATGAGAAACAAATTTGCTCTGTAAAATCTCACCTAAAGCACAATAAAAAAAAAAATAAAAATAAATAAATGTCGATTGGACCTTAATGACTTCAACAGGGTAAAATTTTCAACCTTCATTTGCTGCTATGTTATGACTCAACATGAGAAGAAAAAGCTGTAAACATTCATTCATAATTAAAACACAGAATGTCTAAAATATGACTCCAGAAAAATTGGATCTTTCAAAAATGAAATGGAATGCATAAAGATCACTATCCTAGGCATTAGTCAGCTTAAATAGAATGGTATTGGCTTTTTTGAATTGGACAGTTATATGGACTACTGTACTAAGAATGGTAAAATTGAAGAGGAAAGGCATCACATTCATCTTCAAAAAAGAACATTTCAAGACCTGTGCAGAAGTACAACCCTGTTATCCACAGTATAATATGCATACACTTACAAGGCAGACAAGTATTCATATGACTATTATTCACATTAACCCACTAACCACTAGTGCCAAAGAAGAAGAAACTAAACATTTTACCAACTTCTGTAGTCTTTAATTAATCTAACTTACAATCAAGATGCATTGAAAATTACTGGTGATTTAATGCAAAAGTTGGAAACAAAGAAGGATCAGTAGTTGGAAAATATGGGTTGCTTATAGAAATGATGCCAGTGATAGCATGATAGAATTTTGCAAGACCAAGGCCTTATTAATTACAACTATCTTTTTCAGCAACATATAAGGCCAAGGAGGGGTCGCTATGAGTCAGGTTCGACTCGACGGCACATAACAACAACAACAACAACATAAATGTAAATCTCACTGGATGGGACACAGGAATCAAAATGACAACATCTGTGGGAAGAGGTGATGGAGAAGTTCAATATCATCAGTCAGAACAAGGCCAGGGGGCTGACTGCAGAATAGACTATCAACTGCCCATATGCTAGGTCAAGCTGAAGCTGAAAAAAATTAAAACAAGTGCCTAAGAGCCAAAGTATGACCTAGAGAATATCCCATCAAGAAAAGTTGATTTGATGCACTGAACTGTAATGCCCAAAGACTAGATGGGCTGTGGGATGACATGAAAGACATCACACATCACACACAGTGTCATTAAAGAGACAGGACAGAAAGAAAAGACTGAAGTTTAGACTCTGAAACTAGCTCTGGAACAGAGAGTAGCTAAAGCAACTGAAGAAATGACGAAGAGCTGAACAGAAGATTTCTAAGGGCACGTTAAAAAGACAAAGTAAAGTGTTATAATGAATTGGGCAAAGACCTGGAATTAGAAAAACAAAGGGAAGAACACACTTGGCAATTCTCAAGCTGAAAGAATTAAAGAAAAAATTCAAGCCTCGATTTGCAATATTGAAAGATTCTATGGACAAAATATTGAATGACACAGGAAACATTGAAGAAGACAGAAGGAATACAGAAAGTCACTCTCCAAAAAGAACTGGACGGTAGTCAACCATTTTGGGAAGTAGTATATGATCAAGAACTGATGGTACTGAAAAAAGAGTCCAAAGTGTACTGATGGCACTTGCCAAAAACAAGGCTCCAGGAATTGATGGTATCCTAATTGAGATATTTTAACAAATGGATACAGTACAGGAAGCACTCATATGTCTATGCCAAGAAATCTTGAAGACAGCTACCTATTTGGTTAATTGATTGGAAGAGGTCTATGTTTGTGTCCATTCCAAAGAATGGATATCCAACAGAATGTGGAAATTATCTAACAATATCAATATTATATGCAAGTAAAATTTTATTGAAGACAATACACAAAAATTTGCAGCAGTACATCACAGGGGAACTGCTAGTAATTCATGCTGAATTCAGAACAGGACATGGGACAAGGGATATCATTATAGCTGTCAGATAGATCTTGGCAAAAAGCAGAGAATACCAGAGAGATGTTTATCTGTGTTTTGTTGACTATGCAAAGACATTTGACAGTGTGCGTCATATTAAACTATTGGTAACATTGCAAATAATGGGAATTCCAGAAAGCTTAATTGTGCTCATGTGGAACCTGTACAGAGACCAAGAGGCAGTCATTGGAACCAAATAAGGGGCTACCAGGTGGTTTAAAATCAACAAAGGAGTACATTAGGATTGTAACCTTTCACCATATGTGTTCAGTCTGTACACTGAGTAAATAATCTGAGAAACTGGACTATAGGAATAAGGATGCAACATCAGGATTGGAGGAAGATTCATTAACAACCTGCAATAGGTATATGACACAACTGCTTCCTGGGAATGAATAGAATTTGAAGCACTTATTGATTAAGATAAAGCACTTCAGTCTGGATTATTTTTATTTTTTTTTAGGTGCTCTTGGGTCAGCTCCAACTCATATAGACTCTGTGTACAACAGAATGAAACACTGCTCAGTCCTTCACCATCTTCACAATCATTTCTTTATCTGAGCCCATTGTTGCAGCCACTGTGTCAGTCTGTCTCATTGAGTGTCCTGCTCTTTTCGGCTGACCCTCTACTTTACCAAGCATTGTTGTTCTTCTCCAAAACAGGTAAGTACGGGTTATATCTCAACATATGCAAAACAAAATCCTCACAAATAAGCCAAAAAGCAACATCATGATAAATGGAGATGAAGTAGTCGAGGATTTATTTTACTTAGATCCACAATCAACACCCATGGGAACGGTGATCAAGAAATCAAATGATGTACTGCACTGGGCAAATTTACTGCAATGATCTCTTTACAGTGTTAAAAAGCAAAGATGTCTCTTTGAGGAATAAGGTGTGCCTGACCTATGCCATGGTGTTTATAATAGCCTTATGTTCATGTGAGAGCAGGACAACAAAAAAGGGAGATTAAAGAATTGATGCCTTTGAATTATGGTGTTGGCAAAGAATATTGAATATACCAGACTGTCTGAAGAATGAAAAAAATCTGTCTTGGAGGAAGTAAGCCAGAATGATCTTTTGAAGGGAGAATTGAGAGACTTCATCTCATGAACTTAGACATATTATCAGGAGGGGACCATTCCCTGATGAAGGATACCATGTTTGGTATAGTAGAGAGTCAGTGAAAAAGAGAAAGACCTTCAAGGTGATGGATTTACGCAGTGGCTCTGACAACAGGCTCCAAAATAGCAACAACTATGAGGTTGGCACAGAACCAAGCAATGTTTCACTCTGTTGTCTATGGGGTCACTATGAGTTGGACCGACTCCATGATACAATAACAATTATAGAATGATATATAGTACTATTGTGCATTTAATTCACTGACTAAAATATTTACATAAATATGTTGTTGTTGTTGTTTTGTGTCGTCGAGTTGGACCTGACTCATAGCGACCCCTCCTTGGGTTTCTGAGATAGTATCACTATGGAAGTAGATTGCCCCATCTTCCTTCCGAGGAGTGGCTGGTGGGTTTGAACCACCAGCCTTCTGGTTAGCAGTCAAGTGCCTTAGGCACTATGCTACCAGCACTCCTAAAATAAATATAGTAGTACTTTAGTTTCTAAAATTTATTCTATATAATTAATAAGACTTCTTTATTGTTCAAAATATCTATTTGTTCATGATTTATTATTACTCAAAACATGTATAAGCAAACCTACGGTTTTTAAACTATTTTACTTCCCTACATTTCTCAATAGATATTACTTACATATCTCTACCAATAAGGAGGCCATTTTCAACTTGTTATAAATCCGACAACTTCCTGCAAATCCACAAGTCCCAGTATCATGGAAGGTACAAGAACTTTCTTCTATCATTCTAATAAGGAATGGCCCAGGAATAGTCCCTGTAAGAAATGCAGTTACTGTAAATTCTCCATGAAAATGCTATAGTATATAACCAAAATAATTTTTATGCCAAATTTAAATTTACATATGCATGTGGGCATGTTTGTATATGTGACTGTTTGACAGTGCTGTTGTTAGTTCTGTTGAGTTGTTTACAACTTATGGTGACAGAGTTACAACTTATGGTGTGAAGCATAGCACTGCTCCATAGGGTTTTCAAGGCTGTGTCCTTTGGTATTAGATCATCTGGTGGGCATCACAAAGAGGGTTTTTTTATTTTTTTTTT
>NW_006921678.1:3307158-3310387 GCF_000298275.1 Orycteropus afer afer
TCTTCTGTGTCTGTGTTAATTGGTTTCCTTTTCTTTGTTGAAGAGGGTCTGTGCAATCCTTCTGCCTAGTCCGCCATCTTGCCCCGCCTCCCACAAAGAGGGTTTTGACCACTGACCTTTTGGCTAGTAGTAGAGTGCTTAACTGTTGGCACCACCAGGGACACTGTGTGTGTAAGTATGTGCATTTTTGTTGTTATTAGGTGCCATCAAGTCTGTTTGCACTTTTAGTGACTCTATGTACAACAGAATGAAACACTGCCCTGTCTTGTGTCATCCTCACAATCACTACCATACTTGATCTCATTGTCACAGACACAGTGTCAATTCCTCTCATTGCCAGTCTTCCCCTTTTAAACTATCTACTTTACCACCATATCCTTCTCCAGGGACTGGTCCTTTTTGACAATGTGACCAACATACAAGAGATGAAGTCTGGTCATTCTTGCTTCTAAGGATCATTCCAGTTGTACTTTCCCAAAGCCAGATTTGTTCGTTTTTTTGGCAGTCCATGGTCAGTTCAATATTCTTCACCAACACCACAATTCAAATGAATCAATTCTTCTGCAGTCTTCCTTATTCATTGTCTAGCTCTCACATGCATATGAGACTACTAAAAATACCATGGCTCGACTCAGGCACACATTAGTCTTCATTTAAAATTATCTAAGAATTTCCTTAGAGATAAAATTGTTAAGCACTGGAAATTGTGATTGTGAATTTTTCTTTAAATTCTTATCTCTCTAGGTATAAAGGAACTCTAGTAGCATAGTGCCTAAGGCACCTGACTGCTAATCAAAAGACTGGCGGTTCAAACCTACCAGCCACTCCTAGGAAGGAAGGCTGGGCAATCTACTTCTGTAGTGATACTGCCTCCTCAGAAACCCAAGGAGGGGCTGCTATGAGTAAGGTCCAATTCAATGGCACATAATAACAACAACAGCAACAACAACAACTAGGTATAAAAGTTCAGTATATTTGCATTGCCAGGAAAGTGGGGGAAAGAGAAGCCACAGAGGATGACAGAGCAGAGCAGCAGCCAGGGATTCAGGTAAGGAGAGCAACCCAGGCCCCACCCCCAAAATCCAGGAAAGCAGGGGAAAGGGAAGACAGGGGAATGACAGAGCAGAATAGCAGCCAAGCTTGTAGGTAAAGAGAGAGGCACAGGCCCCACTCCCAATAGCCAGGAGAACAGGTAAAAGAGAAGCCAGGAGGGACTGACAGAGCAGAGCAGAAGCCAGGGATTCAGGTAAGGGGAGGGACCCAGGCCCAACCCCCACAAACCAGGAGAGTGGAGGAAAGAGAAGCCAGGGGGAAGACAGAGCAGGGCAGCACCAGGGATCCAGGTAAGGGGAGGGTGGAGAGGTTTCGAACAGCTAAGGGAGACAAACTTGTCTGTCAGTTTGTCATACTATTTTGGCTTGTGTGTTGCTATGAGGTTTGAGGTTGTGCCACCCATGTGTCAAGTGCCAGCAGGGTTGCACATGGTGCACAGGTTTCAATGCAGCTAACAGACTGCAGCACACTAGGAAGAAGGAAGAAGCCATCCACTTCTCAAAGAATTGGCCAGGAAAAACCTTATGAATAGCAGAGTAACACTGTCTGATACCTTCCTGTGCAACTTTATGAATAGCCCGGAAACATTATTTGATACAGTGCAAAAGAATTAGCCCCTTAGGTCAGAAAGCTTTCAAAATATGACTATGAGAGCTGCATCGTCAAAGTAGGATCAACCTTACTGATAATGGATAAAGTAAAGCTTTCAAGACCTCCATTTACTGATGTGGCACAACTCAAATTGAGGAGAAACAGCTGAAAATGTCCATGAATAATAGGAACATGGAATGTATGATATATGAATCTAGGAAAATTGGAAGTTGTCAAAAATGAAATGGAATGCATAAATATTGATATCCTAAGCAGGAGCTCTGGTAGCATAGTGCCTAAGGCACTTGACTGCTAACCAGAAGGCTGACGGTTCAAACCCACCAGCCACTCCTCGGAAGGAAGGTTGGGGCATTCTACTTCCGTAGTGATACCGCCTCGGAAACCCAAGGAGGGGTCGCTATGAGTCGGGGCCGACTCGATGGCAAATAACAACAACAACAACAACAACAAGCATTAGTGAGCTGAAATGGGCTGGTTTTGGCCATTTTGAATAAGATAGGTCTACTATGCTGGGAATGACAATTTGAAAAGGAATGGTGTGGCATTCATCATCATAAAGGATGTTTCAAGATCTGTCCTGAAATACAATGCTGTTAGTGATAGGATAATGTCCATACACCTATGAGGGAGAACCAGTTAATATGACTATTATTAAAATTTATTCACTAACCACCAAAGCCAAAGATGAGGAAATTGAAGATTTTTATCAACTTCTGCAGTCTGAAATTGACCAAACATGCAATCAAGATGTGGTAATTATCACTGGTGACTGGAATGCAAAAGTTGGAAACAAGGAAGAATCACCAGTAGTTGGACAATTTGGTCTTGGTGACAGAATTAATGTTGGAGATTGCATGATAGAATTTTGCAAGACCAACAACTTATTCATTGCAAAAACCTTTTATCAATAACATAAATGGTGGCTATACATGTGAACTTCAACACATGGAGTACACAGGAATCAGATTGACCACATCTGTGGGAAGAGGTGATGGAAAAGGTCAACATCTTCAGCCAGAACAAGGTCAGGAGTTGACTGTGGAACAAACAATCAATTGCTCATATGCAAGTTCAACTTGAAGTTGAATACAATTAAAACAGGTCCACAAGAGCCAAAATATGATCTGGAATATATCCCTCCTGAATTTAGAGACCATCTAAAGAATAGATTTGATGCATTGAGAATCAATGACCAAAAACCAGAAGAATGTGGAATGACATCAAGAACATCATCCATGAAGAAAGCAAGAGGTCATTAAAAAGACGAGAAAAGAAAAAAAAAAACAAAATGGATGACAGAAGAGACTCTGACACTTGCCCTTGAATGGAGAGTAGCTAAAGCAAATGGAAGAAATGACAAGATAAAAGAGATGAACAGAAGATTTCTAAGAGCAGCTCGAGCAAAGATAATTACTATAATGAAATGTGCAAAGACCTGGAGTTAGAAAACCAAAAGGTAAGAACAGGCTCAGCATTTCTCAAGCTGAAAGAACTGAGGAAAAAATTTAAGCCTTGTGTTGCAATACTGAAAGATTCTATGGGCAAACAGAGTCACTGTACCAAA
>NW_006921678.1:3310938-3324786 GCF_000298275.1 Orycteropus afer afer
TGGATAACATTGAGAAGAATGGGAATTCCTGAACACTTAATTGTATCCATGAGGAACCTGTACATAGACCAGGAGGCTGTCATTCGAATGTAACAAGGGGACACTGCATGGTTTAAAATCAGGAAGGAAGTGCATCAGGATTTTAATTTTTCACAATAATTATTCAATCTATATTTTAACAATCCAATAAGCAAATAATCCAAGAATCTGGAGTATATGAAGAATAACGTTGTATCAGAATTGGAGAAAGAATCATTAACAACCTGTGATACGCTGACAACACAACTTGGCTTGGTGAAAGTGAGGATGACTTGAAGCACTTATTGATGAAGATTGAAGATTACAGTCTGCAGGATGGATTACATCTCAATATAAAGAAAACAAAAATTCTCACAACTGGACCTGTAAGCAGCATCATGATGAATGGAGAAAGATTGAAGTTGTCAAAGACTTCACATTGCTTGGTTCTACAATTGATGCTCATGGAGGCAGCAGCCAGGACATCAGATGGTGTATAGCACTGGACAAGTCAACTGCAAAGGACCTCTTTCAAGTGCTGAAGAGCAAAGATGTCTCCTTGAGGACTAACGTGAGCCTGACACCAGCCATGATATTTTCAATCACCTCATATGAATGTGAGAGCTGGATAATGAATAAAGAAGACTGAAGAATAATTTATGCTTTTGAGATTTGGTGCTGGAGAAGAATGCTGAAAGTACCATGGACTGCTAAAAGATCTAACAAATCTGTCCTGGAGGAAGTGCAGGTGGAATGCTCCTTGGAAGTGAGAATGGCCAGACTTCGTCTCACCTACTTTGGTCATGTTGTCAGAAGGGACCATTCCTTGGAGAAGGATGTCATGCTTGGTAAGGTGGAGTGTCGACGAAGCGGGGGAAGGCCCTCCACGAGATGGATTGACAGTGGCTGCAGCGAGTGGCTCAAGTAAAGCAGGGATCGAGGAGCTGGTGCAGGACAGGGTGGTGTTTCATTCTGCTGTGCATGGGGTTGCTATGAGTGGGAGGCAACTTAACGGCACTTAACAACAACATATTACATCATTTTGAATGATGCAATGATCTGCACATTATTTAGATGGCAGCACAAAACTTGTTAGCTTTTGAATAAAAAGTGTGGGAGAAAATATTTAAAACAGGATAACTGAATATTGATTTTGTGGATTCCAATGTATCTCTAAATATCTCCAGAAGTAAAATTTTCAATGACTGAACAGAGTTTGTTAATGCAATATACAGCTGCCATTTATCAAGATCTTTTGAGAAAAATGATTAAAACTGCAAATGCTTTGCTATGTTTGAGGCAGACCCAGATTCAGATGATTTTATATTGAGATGAACAGTATGCTGCCTGTGAGAAATTTGTACATATTCTCAGAAAGAGCATCTCCTCAGCAGCAACATCAGTACCACCTAAAAGTGAATCAACAGTCAAAGAGGAAAAAAAAAAAAATCCCCCTGGAGACACTAGAACCTATTACTTAGAACTGAAATGTTTAATTATTGACTGTATTCCTTAAGAAATTATTTAAAATCTTCATGGAGCACATGACACTTGATTCCTTCCAACCAACCCTACCCACCACCAGATTTTCCCATCTCTGTGAGTCATGCCATTCTCTGTATAGTAACTCAAGCTGAAAACCTAATCCCAGTAATAAATTTTCCATTCCCCACATTATTTTTCCAACTGTTGATTCATCTCCACTACATCAATCAAAATCTAATTTAATATAACTTTGACCTAGATGGCAATGAGTTTGGTTGTTTTGGTTTTTAGGCTTCAGCAATAGCCTCCCTTTGTATTTCCTCCAAATCTATCATCTACAAGCCTTCCTCCCTCCAGCAACAGAGTTATCTTTTAAATGTATAGCAGATAATACCTATTCTCTGCTTAAAAGTCTTTAGTGGCAAAACTCTGGCTGATCTGGAGACTGTGTTCCATAAATGCAGTCATGCCACCTTCTCTCCCATTCAAGCATGCATCAGCCTCATCAGCTACCTTTGTGGTTCAAGAAACTGCCTGCATACTTGACGTTCCCTGTGCTCCCTCATCCATTAACATTTCTCCTCATCTATTGGATCACTGTACTGCCTAAAGTTATGTGCTAATTTTTCTTATTTACAAAAAAAAAAAAAAAAAAACTTTACTGTAGAAAAATGCTTCTTAGAAGTGAGAATGGCCAGACTTTGTCTCATGTATTTGGTCATGTTGTCAGAAGGGAACAGTCCCTGGAGAAGTATATCATGGTTGGTAAAGTATATTGGGCAATGTTTTGTTCTGTTATACATTAGGTTGTTATGAGTCAGAATGACTCAACGGTACCTCATAGCAACAATATGATACTGGTGCTCTAGGAGGCACCTATGTAGATACCAGTACTCATAGTTATAGTCGTTAAGAAATATTTACCTATCTTCCATTTAATTAAATCCTGTTCTAACTGATATACAAAATAAGATAAAAAGATTAATGATTTCCAGGATTTCTCATATTCAGTTAAATGAACAGCACAAAAATAAATAAATAAATAAATACAGATCAAAGACTAACAGATTTCAGGGTGGAACACACCCAACATAAAGAAAACAAACATCTTCACAACTATAATAGTGATAAACATCATGATAAATAGAGAAAAAAAACATTGAAGTTGTTAAGATTTCATTTTACTTGCACCCATAATGAACACCTATGGAAGCAGCAGTCAAGAAATCAAAAGACATACTTATTGCACTGGGCAAATTTGCTGCAAGAGATCTCTTTAATTATCAAAAAGCAAAGATGTCATTTTTAAGACTAAGGTGCCCCTGAACCAACCCCATGGTAATTTCAATCACCTCATGTGCATGTGAAATCTGGACAATGAAAAAGGAAGACCAAAGAAGTATGCATTTAAATTGTGATGTTGGCCAAGGATATTGAAAATACCATGGACTGCCAGAAGAACCAACAAAACCATTCTTGGAAGCAAAAATGTCCTGACTCTGTCTCTCATACTTTTATCAGAGGAGAGCAGTCCCTGGAAAAGGATATCATTCTTGGTAAAGTAGATGGTCAGTGAAAAAGGGGAAGACCCTCAACAAGATGGATTGACACAGTGGCTGCAATTATGGCTCAAGGACAGCTAAGATTGTGAGGATGGCTTAGGACTTAGCAGTGCTTTGTTCTGCTGTATATAATGTCTGTCTCTATGAGTCAGAACTAACAGCACCTAACAACATCAACAAATCAAATATATTACTAATGCATAATTTGTATAACAGGATGGGCTTTACCTTACATATTATCTCTTTACATTTACTATTGTCTCCTAAATTGTGCAAAGCAGTTCTGCCATTCACTTATTTTATGCAATTTTATTAGTAATATTTATTTGTATTTCCACATATATGTGTAGACACAAACATATTGAGAAAGAAACTATTTTATGCAGTTAGAGATTTCTCAAATATCCTTACCAAATAATCTCAAAATCCCAAAAGCCACACCCAAGGCCAGGGAACGGTGGTTTTCAGATACACTTCTGCAAGCAAACAGCAATGATAGATCATCAGCACATCATTAGAATTAGCTAAAGAGAATGCACAGTCAGTTCAAAATTAATCTTTTTTTCTTCTACATCAATCAGAGTAAGATTTTTGTTCAGTTGATGAAGTTTAACCTTACCAATTGAAGGACTATAGTTCCTCCCATTTCTCCATATTCTTTCTACCTTTGCAAAATCCCTTGCTATTTGCAAAGAAAAATGATTTCTGGCCAAAGTCCTCTGCCCCAGTGTCCTTTTATTTTGCTGAAAAAAAAACTTAACATCAGCTATTACACTTAGCTTTCTTCATTCCCTCATGCACACACATTGTTTTTTTCCTTTTGCCCCCATGAAATCCATCTCTAGTGTTTCTCTACCTTGTTGTCTTCCCTGAAAAGCTGACCAATATAGGCTATATAGACTTCCTTGCCTTCTGTCTTCTAATTGGGTTTTGCCAGTGAGGCACTCCAGACTGAGGGAAGAGAGCAGGGACTGAAAAGGTGTCAAGGTCTTCATTCCCAGCTCCATTCCTGCAGTCACCTCAGACCTCAGGCCTCAGGCACATAAATCAAAGCAATCTTCTCTAGCAATTTCTCTCTTTCCCACTGCCTCCCTTGTACACATTTGGGTCCAGGCTGATAAAAGACCAGAAGTATTACATTATAACCTGGCATTTGTTACACCCAGCCCATTTTCAAATAGTCACTTCATCCAGTCTTACTCAAATTGTTCTAATTTGAGGCTGATACCATTATGAGTCAGGTCTGACTCAAAGGCACATAACAACAACAACAACAACCACTTTTTCAATGGGCCTGTAACTATTATGCTCATTATTTAAAAGCTAAAATAAATGATAAATAATTTTCCCTAAAATAAAGAATAGGAGCTCTGGTAGCATAGTGCCTAAGGCACTTGACTGCTAACCAGAAGGCTGGTTGTTCAAACCCACCAGCCACTCCTCCGAAGGAAGGTTGGGCAATCCTACTTCTGTAGTGATACTGCCTCAGAAATCCAAGGAGGGGTCACTATGAGTCGGGACCGACTCGACGGCACATAACAACAACAAGATAAAGAATGAGGATATTTGCATTTCCTATAAATCATACCATGTTTTCTTTTGTGTTTTTTTAAAGAAAAATATTATCATACATAATAATGTAACATAATAGCTTGGAAAACAAATTTTAAATACAAGTAAAATAATAAATTTTCAAGCATGTTAGGAAGTAAAATAATGAGCTATACTTTCACAGGTAATTTAAATAAACTCTATGCTTGTCTTCATCTTTGTTTTGTAACTTGAACAATAAACTGTAGTGTGAACAATATTTTCAGCCAAAGTGGCTCAATTCACAAAAATATAGTATATGTACAATGTTTTGTGTCTATTTTGCAAAATGTGAGATAATTCTACTTATACCAATTGGGCAAAATATATATTCTTTTCCTGAAATGTTCATTACTAGGAAAAGGGAAAAAATTAACCAATTCTCAAATAATACAAATACTGAAATAAAAAATAATTTACACTAATTTTTATGAAAGATTCATTAAAGAGAGGTAAACAAAATCAAGTGCCACATTTTAAAACCAAACTTTAGTATAAAGTTTTTGGTATAAAGTCAAAATTTTGGTCATATGCATAATTCTGATTGAGAATTTAACTTTTTATTTGACATACACATTTTTCAATATGTAACATTATATTTGTACCAAAAGGAATTAGTCAACAGTCAAGCATTTCAGTAAACAGTATATGATCAAGAACCAATGGTACTGAAGAAAAAAGTCAAAGCTGCACTGAAGGAATTTGCAAAAAACAAGGCTCCAGGAATCAATGGAATAGCCATTGAGATATGTTAAGAAATGAATGTAATGCTGAAGGTGCTCATTTATTACAAGAAATGTGAAAGACAGCTATCTGGTCAACTGACTAGAACTGATCCATATCTGTGCCCACTCCAAAGAAGGTAATCCAACAGAATGCAGAAATTATGGAACAATATCATTAATCTTACACACAAGTAAATTTTGCTGAAAATAATTCAAAAAGGTTGCAGCAGTACATTAACAAGGAACTGCCAGAAATACTAGTTGGATTTAAAAGAGAATGTGAAGCAAGATACATCATTGCTGATGTCAAATGGATTTTAGCTAAAAGCAAAGAATACCAGAAAGATGTTTACCTGTGTTTTATTGACTACACAAAGGCATTCAACTGTGTGGATCATAACAAATTATTTATAATAATGCAAAAAATGGAAATTCCAGAATGCTCATGAAGAACCTATACATAGACAGAGGCAGTCATTCAAATAGAACAAGTGGACACTGCATGGTTTAAAATCAGGAATTGTGTGTTTAAGGGTTATATCTCTTCACCATACTTATTCAATCTATATGCTGAGCAAATAATCTGAGAAGCTGGGCTATATGAACTAGAACACTCATCCGGATTGGAGGAAAACTCATTAACAACCTGCAATATGCAGAAGACACAACCTTGCTTGCTGAAAAGGAAGATGACTTGAAGCACATCAGAGACCATAGCCTTCAGTATGTATTACACCTCAATATAAGGAAAACAAAAATCCTCACAACTGGACCAATAAAGAACATTACAATAAATACAGAAAATAATTGAAGTTGTCAGAGATTTCGTTTACTTGGATCCACACTCAATCTCCATGGGGGCAGCAGTCAAGAAATCAGAGGACGTATTTCACTGAGGGCAAATCTGCTGAAAACACCCTCTTTAAAGTGTTAAAGAGCAAAGTTGTCACTTTCAAGATTCAAAACCAAACTCATTGCTGTTGAGTCAGATCCGACTCATAGCAACCCCTCTTTGGGTTTCCAAGGCAGTATCACTATGGAGGTAGATTGCCCAGTCTTCCTTCAGAAGAGTGGCTGGTGGATTTGAACAACCAGGCTTCTGGTTAGCAGTCAAATGGCTTAGGCACTATGCCACCAGATTAAGTCACGGTATTTTCAGTTCTTTCATATGTATGGAAAAGCTGGACAGTGAATAAGGAAGTGTGAAGAAGAAATGATGCATTTGAATTGTGGTGTTTGTGAAGAATATTGAAAAGACCATGGACTGCCAGAAGAAAGAACAAGTATGTCTTCGAGGATGTTGTGATAGTTGGAGCTGTGTGTCAACTTGACTGGACCACAATTCTGTGTGGTTTAAGCAGTTGTGATGTGGTTATTCCCATGATGGAATCAGATGAGTATGTTTTGAGCAGACAATCCATTGAAAAGGAGTTTCCCTAGGGTGTGGCCTGCTTCCAGTATATTTATGGACATCCTGGTAAAAGGGACATTCTTCTGTGGGTCGGGATTCTGTTGTGCTGCCTACAACTGTTCGTGAGTGAGCAATCCATGATTCGGCCTGGAGATCTTGGATTCATCATTCGTTTGAGTCAACAGCCAGAATACTGCCTGCCAACCTTGAGCTCCTCAGCCTCTGCAGCTGAGTGAGTCAGGAAAAGCCTCTAGCTTGACATTTGATCCAAGAACTTAGGACTTGCCAGCTTCTATAAGTGTGTGAGCCACTTTCCTAAGATAAATTTCTCTTTCTCTATATATATAAGCTTTACTGGTTTTGTTTCTCTAGAGAATCCAGCTTAACACAGATGTACAGCTGGATTGCTCCTTAGAAGTCAGAATACCCTGACTTCACCTCACATACTTTGGTCATGTGATCAGAAGGGAGTGGTGCCTGAAGGTGGATATCATGCTTGGTAAAGTAGCAGATCAGAAAAAAAGGGAAAGATCCTCAATGAGATGGATTGACACAGTGGCTACCACAGTAGGCTCAAGCATAGGAATAATTGTGAGGATGGTGCATGATCGGGCAGTGCTTTGCTCTGTTGTACATTGTGTCATTATGAGCCAGCATTGACTCAATGGTGCATAACAACAGCAACATTATGATATTGGTGCTCATGAAGTACTTATAAAGTGTACAATTACCCACAAGTATACTCACTATGAAATATTTACCTATCTTTAATTACAACCTTGTTTCTAACTGATACACAAAATAAGATGAAAAGATTAATGATTTCCAGGATTTCCCAAATACAATTAAATGAACAACACACAATAAATATATAAATATAAATACACACACACATTGTTGTTGTTATTTGCCATCAAGTCGGCCCCAACTCATAGCGACCCCTCCTTGGGTTTCCGAGGCAGTATCACTACGGAAGTAGGATTGCCCAACCTTCCTTCCGAGGAGTGGCTGGTGGGTTTGAACCGCCAGCCTTCTGGTTAGTAGTCAAGTGCCTTAGGCACTATGCTACCAGAGCGCCACACACACACATATATATACCTATATACCCATTGCCATCAAGTTGATTTCCACTCATAATGAACCCCATAGGTTTTCCAAGGCTGTAAATCTTTATGGAAGCAGAATGCCTTGTGTTTCTTCCATGGAGCAGCTGATGAATTCAAACCATCAACCTTTGTGTTAGCAGCCCAATGCCTTAACCACAGTGCCACCAGAGCTCCTAAATGCACACACACACACACACACACATTCTTAGTTCTCTAGTGCTGCTATAACAGAAAATACCACAAGAGGATATTATTAACAGAAATTTATTCTCTTACAGTTTAAGAGACTGTTGTTGTTGTTGTTGTTATGTGCCATCAAGTCGGACCCGACTCATAGCGACCCTTCCTTGGGTTTCCGAGGCAGTATCACTACGGAAGTAGATTGCCCAATCTTCCTTCCGAGGAGTGGCTGGTGGGTTTGAACCACCTGCCTTCTGATTAGCAGTCAAGTGCCTTAGGCACTACGCTACAGAGCTCCCAGTTTAAGAGGCTAGAAGTCTGAATTCAGAGTGCTATTTCTAGGGCAAGACTAGGCTAACAATCTAAGTTCAGAGTGCGAGCTTTAAGCAAAGACTATCACTGTCTGGATTCTGAGGGGAGGACTCTTGACCTTGGACCTGAGCACTGCCTTCCAGGCCCACAGAAGCAAGCTGGAAGCTTTTCCTGACTCATGCATCTACTGGCTTCTGAGGCTGACAAATCCAAGATCAGCAGGTAATATGGAACAATCCCAAGATTGGCAGGCAGCACAGCAGACCACTGGTTTAAGTCAAAGAACTGGAAATGATGAATTGTGAATCAAATGCAGGATCTTTTCCATATATACTAGAAGTAGGTCACACCTCAAAGGCAATTCCCCTTCAACTGATTAACTGCTCACAGCAGATTCCACCATGGAGGTGATTACACCACATCCAAGAGCATCATGGGGATTAACTACATCCAATTGCTAAGCCACTCAAAATCACAGCCCAGCCAAGTTGACACACAACTTTTGCTATCATACATACATACATACATACATACATACATATATGCACCACCAGGAATCCTTCAATCACTTACATGACCACTAAATTTATATTTTCAGTCTATATCTTTCTTACAAGACATAAATTCTAGACATAATTTCCTTCCTTGCAGGCATCTTAAACTCAACATGTCCAGAAGATAAATCTTCATCAATTTCATCTCGTCCTTCCTCTCTGTTGTGCAAAATGTTATTTCTTCAGTACAACATACCATAAGAAATGGAAACTTCATCCTTAAAGTTTTCAAGTCTGAAACATGACCATAAAAGAGGCATCCTTGATAGCAATCTTTCCGTCATCTACCACAACAATCAATAATCGAATTCAGTGATTGAAAAATATGTTTCTATCTTGGAAATCCTTGATAGAGGAGGAGAACAAATGTGGAACAAAATTCAAAAACATAAAAGTCCAGAATTACTGGTCAGAGAGAGACTGGTGAAACTCCCAAGACTATTACCCCAGGATACCTGTCAGGCTTAGAATTGGACTCACTTCCGTTGGTTTGCTCTCAGTGAAACAACAGACAGGCCTACAAAAAGAATATGTAACCCAGGGAGAGGCAGTCCTTGGAACAGTCAACCGAAGAGTCAACCATGAGAGACAGAAAGGGCATCATTTGCATAAGGCAGAAAGCTAGACAGTTGAGAATACATACTTAAGAATGAAAAAAAAGTTTTCATGTCTCTACTTTTCCCCATTTCTAATTTTGCTAGGGTAGTCTAAATCAATATTTATTGCCTGAAGAAAATGCAATTTCTTCCAAACTTATCTCCCAACAATTATCTTTGTTTCTTCGGTCCACTCTCCACCTAGATCCAAAGTGCTTTTAAAGGCGGAAATCTGATCACTTTACTGCCATACTAGAATTCTTCAATAGCTTTTTGTTGTTCTTAGAAGAAAATCTAAAGTTGTAAAAATAATTTCACAAAGCAGTTGTGATGTGGTTATTCCCATGATGGGATCTGCCTGATTTCATCAGTGTTATTCCATACCACCTCCCAAATTGTATCCCCACCACCCACTTCCCATTCATATTCTATAACACAACATTCTACAAAACAACTTTTCCCACTCAGAATCTTTGTACCTGTTGTTCCAACTGTTTGGAATCTTCATGCAAATCCATTAGTGTCCAATTCAAATGTAATTTTCTCATGGATATTGTCCTTGAATTCCAAGACTTAATTAGTCACCCTCTAATTTTCTCATTGCATTTATGTACACTTTCTTTAGAGCATGGCTTAACATGACAGTTAAATACTTCTTAGTGAAACTACATTTATTTGTTTGTTTGCTTTTTCTGTTTTTCCTGCTATCCTGTAATGTCCATCAGAGCAGCAGGGAACTGATGTCTTTTGTTCCCCTGTTGTTCCACATTTTCCTTAAAATGCTTATCCACTTTCTTATTTTAATCCACAGTGACTTTCATGTTTGGGAATATAAAGGTAAGCTATCAAAAAGAGGAGGAGCTCTGGTAGCATAGTGCCTAAGGCACTTGACTGCTAACCAGAAGGCTGGTGGTTCAAACCCACCAGCCACTCCTCAGAAGGAAGGTTGGGCAATCTACTTCTGTAGTGATACCGCCTCAGAAACCCAAGGAGGGGTCTCTATGAGTCGGGTCCGACTTGACAGCACATAACAACAACAACAACATCAAAAAGAGAGTTGGAAAGGAAAATAATTGAAGAAATCATTTTTCCTTATGAGCACCTTGGTAAAAAAATACAGAAAAAACATACATTTTTTCTATTCAGACTTAAGCCTCATAGAGTTTCAGGTTTCAGAAAATGTCTCAAGGGGGAAAATAATTTTGTCACACTTAGCCCCATGTGATGACCAAATCTCTGCTAGTTTGCTGATTCTCCATTAATGATCCTTTACTTGGGTCTACTACAGATTGTCAGCCTCTAGCCCTAATAAAGAATTGGAAAGGATCTTAGGGGCAACTTTGGTCTCAAGCTCATCTCTGAATACCTCTGCTCTTTCTGGAATTTTAAACCCTCTAATCCTTTTTCAGGGAGCTCTGGTAGCATAGTGCCTAAGGCACTTGACTGCTAACCAGAAGGCTGGAGGTTCAAACCTACCAGCCACTCCTCAGAAGGAAGATTGGGCAATCTACTTCCGTAGTGATACTGCCTTGGCAACCCAAGGAGGGGTCGCAATGAGTCGGGTCCAACTCCACAGCACATAACAACAACAATAACAATCCTTTTTCAAACCACTCATCTGTTAATTTGTCGTACTGTGGTGGCTTGTATGTTGCTGTGAGTCTGGAGGCAACGCCACTGGTATTTTTTTTTTTTTTTTTCTATTTTGTGTCAAATCTCTCTCTCTCTTTTTTCTTTTTAACTGTGATTTGGGTGAAAATTTACAAAGCAAATTCACTTTCCATACAGCAGTTCATATACACTTTGCCTCATGACAGTGACCACAATTCACCACAATGCAACAGCTCCCCTCCCACTGCCTCCCAACACTCACCTCCTCCTGTGTTCATCCCTCGATGCACCCCTGCCTTCTGAGCTGTCTCTCTGTGCATAAACAGCCCTTCTTTCTCTCAAGATTGTTCTCTCCAAGGAGTGTATCTACCTCAGGTAAATGTTCAACTCCTATACCTGTCATTTCTTTGGCTGGAATCCAGGGGTGAGTTCAATTCCAGACCTGAAGGGCAGCTACGGGCCATAGTCTCACTGGTTCCACCAAGCTCTATCAGACCAGCAAACAGAGTCCCCCTTTTTTTTTCTTTCCCAAATGATTTTGAGTTTTGTTCCACATGGTTCTCGCTCTCTATCCAGGATCTCCTACACAGATCCCCCACCGAGTGGTTGATAGTGGTAGCCAGGCACCATCTAGTTCATCTGGTCTCATAGTCATATAAGATGCAGATAGCATTGTGTACCAGTCACTAGGACTAATTGTTTCCATGAATATTTGGTTTTCTTCATTTTTCTTTGCCCTGGATGAGGAGAGACCCATCATTGCATCTAGATGGCAGCTTGCAAGTTTTTAAGATCCCAGTCACTATTCATCAAAGTAGGAGATGGAACAATGTTTGTGTAGTATGTTATGCTAATTTAGCTTGATGTCCCCTGTGACTATGATCCCAAGCCTACAAGTTCAACTACTCAGTTCCTCTGGGTAGCTGGGTGTGACCAAGAAGTAACCACAGCCTTGTCCCTTGTCAGCTCTACTACGCACCTGGGAATTCAGATCATACAAATACACTTATAGGCCATTGTCTACCAACCATATACATGATCTTGGGTATACTCCCCACTCCATCGACATACCTAATAGCTCAGCCTGTCCACTCAACCATCCACCTGTATACCCTTGATTGCCTTCACTTACAATGCAGTATTGTATGTGCAAAAGGGTTCATCTTTGTTGTCTGTACATCCCATGTACCTCTCTATATCTTCCTCTTCCTCAATGCCACCATGTTGATCATTGACATATGGTACATTGCCCTTCTCTTCACACAAATCAATACTTATCTCTACCTATCTAACAGTGTTCCCTCCTCTCCCCTCCCACCCCTGGTAACCAAAAAAGAAAATTTCCTTCCATATATAACCATTCCTTGAATTTTACAACAACGGCCTAATGCAATATGTGTCCTTCTGTGATTGACTCATTTCACTCAGCATAATGGCCTCCAACTTCATCCACGTTATGTGATGTTTTGCAGATTCTACATTATTCTTTAACATTGCATAGTATTCCATTGTGTGTATGTACCATAGTTTGGTTATTCATTCCTCAGTTGATGGACATCTAGGCTGTTTCCTTCTTTTGGCTATTGTAAATAGTGCTGCAATGAACAAAGGTGTGCATATGTCTGTTCTTGTCATGGCTTTCACTTCTTTAGGTTATAAACTTGGTAATGGAATGGCTAGGTCAAATGGTATTTCTAATTCAACTATGCAAGGAATTGCCATACTGCTTTCCACAGTGGTTGTGCCATTTTACAGTCCCACCAGCAGTGCATGAGAGTCCCAATCTCTCTACATCCTCACCAGCATTTGTTATTTTTTGTCTTGTTGAACTTTGTTACCAGTGCTGGAGCAAGATGGTATCTCATTGTTTTGATTTGCATCCTTCTAATGGCTAATGATCGTGAGCATTTCTTCATATGTTTGTTGACCACCTGACTATCTTCCTTGGTGAAGTGTCTAATCATGCCTTCTGCCCATTTTTAATTGGATTATTTGTCTTCTTGTTATTGAGGTGTTGGAGTTTTCTATAAATTCTAGTGATAAATCCTTTGTCAAATATGTCATTGCCAAATATTTTTTCCCAATCTGCAAGTTCTCTTTTGACTCTTTTGAAGAAGTCTTTGGAAGCACATAAAAATTTAATTTTTAGAAGGTCCCAATTATCTGGGTTCTCTTCTGCTGCTTGTGCATTTTCAGTTATACTTGATAGTCTATTTATGCCATATATTAGGGCCCCTAAATTGGCCTCTAGTTTTTCCTTGAGGAATTCTATAGTTTTAGGTTTCACATTTAAGTCCTCGATCCATCTGGAGGTAGTTTTTGTGTAAGGTGTGAGATACAGATCTTGTTTCATTTTTCTGCAAATGGATCTCCAGTTTTGCCAGCACAATTTATTAAACAAATATTCTCTTCCCTGTTTAATGGAATTAGGCCCTTTGTCAAAGATCAGCTACCATGGGTCAATGGATCTATTTCTGGGTTCTCAATTCTATTCCATTGGTCTATGTGTCTGTCATTATACAAGCCAGGCGGTTTTGACTACTGTGGCTGTACAGTAGGTTTTGAGATCCGGCAGTATGAGACCTCCTACTTTGTTGTTCTTCTTCAATAGTGTTTTGCTTCTCTGAGGTCTCTTTCCTTTCCATATAAAGTTAGTGATTGGTTTTTCCATATGCTTAAAGAATGTTGCTACGATCTG
>NW_006921678.1:3340675-3351678 GCF_000298275.1 Orycteropus afer afer
GGAATACACAGAGTCACTGTATCAAAAAGAACTGATCGATCTTCATCCATTTCAGGAAGTGGCATATGATCTAGAACCAATGGTAATGAAGGTAGAAGTCAAAGCTGCAATGAAAGAACTGGTGAAGAACAAGGCTCCGGGAATTGATGGCATATGCCAAGAAGGAAGACCAGTTAATACTACTCTTATTCAAACTTATGCAATGGGGAAGAGATGAGGAAACTGAAGATTTTTTACCAACTTCTGAAATTGACCAAATATGCAATCAAGACGTGTTGGTTATTACTGGCGATTGGAATGCAAAAGTTGGAAATAAAGAAGGATCACCTGTAGTTGGCAAATATGGCCTAGTGATAGAAATGATGTCAGAGATTGGATGATAGAGTTTTCCAAGACCAATGTCTTATTCATTGCAAATACTTTTTTTAATAAGAACATAAATGGGGGCTCTACACGTGGACCTCACCAGATGGAACACACAGGAATCAGATTGACTACATCTGTGGAAAGAGCCGATGAAGAAGCTCAATATCTTCAGCCAAAACAAGGCCAGGAGCTGACTGTGGAACAGGCCATCAATTGCTCATATGCAAGTTCAAAATGAAGCTCAAGATAATTTTAAAAAGCCTACAAGAGCCACAATATGACTTTGATTATATCCCACCTAAATTTTTAGACCATCTAAAGAGCAGATTTGACAAATTGAACATGAATGACCAATTTCAAAGTGCAGCTCAGGAACATAAAGTCAATTTTTAAAAGCAAATGTGCAAAGACCTGGAATTAAAAAAACAAAAGGCAAGAACATGCTCAGCATTTCTCAAGCTGAAAGAACTGAAAAAAAAAAAATTCAAGCCTCGAGTTGCAATGTTGAAAGATTTTTATGGACAAAATATTGAATGACGCAGGAAACATTAAAAGAAGATGCAAGGAATACACAGAGTCACTGTACCAAATGTAGCATATGATCAAGAACCAATGGTATTGAAAGAAGTTAAAGCTGCACTGAAAGAATTGGTGAAGAACAAGGCTCTGGGAATTGAGGGAATACACATTGAGATGTTTCAACAAACAGATGCCACTCTCGGGGCACTTACTTGTCTATGTCAAGAAATTTGGAAGACAGGTACCTGGCAACTGACTGGAAGAGATCAATATTTGTGCCCATTCCAAAGAAAGGTTATCCCACAGAATGTGGGTATTATTAAACAATACCATTAATATCACACACAAGTAAAATCTTGCTGAAAATAATCCAAAAATGGTTGCAGCAATATTTGACAGAAAACTTCTAGGAATGAAAACGGATTCAGAAGAGGATGTGGAATAAGGAACATCATGGCTAATGTCAGATGGATCTTGGCTGAAAGCAAATACCAGAAAGATGTTTACTTGTGTTTTATTGACTATGCAAAAGCATTTGATTGTGTAGATCATAACAAATTATGGAAAACATTGGAAAAATGGGAATTATAGAACTATTAATCGTGCTTATGAGGAATCTGTACATAGACAGAACAGGATTCTGTATGGTTCAAAATCAGGAAGACAGTGTCAGGGCCATATTTATTAAATCTATATGCTGAGAAGCTGGACTATATGAAAGAGAATGTAGCATCAGGATTGGAGGAAGACTCATTAATGATCTGCAATATGTAGATAATAAAACCTTGCTTACTGAAAGTGAGGATGACTTGAAGTACTTACTGAAGATGATTAAAGATTACAGTCTGCACAATGAATTACTCCTCAACATAAAGAAAACTAAAATCCTCACAACTGAACTAATAAGCAGCATCATGATAAATGGAGAAAATATTGAAGTTGTCAAAGATTTCATATTACTTGGTTCCACAATCAACACCAACATAAGCAGCAGTCAAGAAATCAGACTTTAGATTGTAGTGGGCAAATCTGCAAAAGACCTCTTTAAGGGCTGAAGAGCAAAGTTACCTCTTTGAAGACTAAAGTGTGCCTAACTCAAGCCATGGTATTTTCAATTGCCTTATATGCATGTGAAAGCTGGACAATGAATAAGGAAGACTGAAGAAGAGTTGATGCTTTGGAGTTGTGGTGTTGGCAAAGAATACTGAAAGTACCATAGACTGCTAGAAGAATAAACAAATTTGTCCTGGAAAAAAGTGCAGCTGGAATGCTCCTTGGAAGCAAAATGGCCAGACTTCGTCTCACCTACTTTGGTCATTTTGTCAGAAGGGACCATTCCCTGCAGAAGGCTATTATGCTTGGTAAAGTGGAGGGTCAGCAAAAAAGGGAAGGCCCTCGAGGAGATGGACTGACACAGCGGATGCAACAATGGGTTCAGGTATTGCAAGGATTGTAGGGCTGGTACAGGACCAGGCAGTTTTTCATTCTGTTGTACATAGAATTGCTATGAGTCAGAGCTGACTTGATGGCACATAACAACAACAGTCCTTTACAACTTTCTGTCTTTAAATATGGTGGCATAGTGCCTAAGGCATTTGACTGCTAACCAGAAGGCTTGCAGTTCAAACCCACCAGCCACTCCTCGGAAGGAAGATTAGGCAACCTACTTCCGTACTGATACTGCCTTGGAAACCCAAGGAGGGGTCACTGTGAGTTGGATCCAGCTCGATGGCAGTGAGTTTTGTTGTTGTTGTTGTTGTTGTTTAATCTAGTTTTAAGGTGCTCTGGTGGCATAATGCCTAAGGCATTGGACCCACTAACCATACGGTTAGTAGTTCAAACCCACCAACACTCTGCACAAGGAAGACTGGGAAATCTACTTCTATAAACATTTACCACTTTGGAAACCCAAAGGGGTCACTATAAATCAGAATCCACTTGATGGCAATGAGTTTGTTTTTTTGGTTTTATTTCCTCGCCTCTGTAGAAGAACTGGCCTGTTGCAAACTATTCTATCCTTTCTCACTTTCACGGCTGTTGTGATCACTTATTTGATAATGATTTCACGATTTACACCTTATTGGGTCTTTTCTACTGAATTTTATTTGTTAAATTTGTAACATATTTACATGTTTTGGAAAACCAAACAATATAAAGACATACACTAGAAAGATTGCCTGTTTATATCTCAGTCCCAATCCATCTCCATTTTCACCTAAATCCTGAAAGATAAAATCTCAATTACTTCCTTGTTTATATTTCCAGTGGTTCTTTATGCAAATTCAAGTAACAGTAAATGTGTATCTCTACACTATCCCCTTTGTTCATAGGAAGTAGTATACTGTATTTACTGTACTGTACCTTTATTTTTTCAAGGAATGATACATCCTCAAGATCCCTCCCTATATGAACATAGAAATCCTTCCTATTTATTTTATACACTTGGATAGTATTGCATTGTGCAAAAGTCCTATCATTTATTCAACCACTCCATTACTTCTGTTCTTTTAGGTTTATATATCAAACTAACTATTAGAATTAGAAATTCAAATTAGCAAGGTCATAGAATAAGGTCAAAATACAAAAGTGAATTGCATTTGTTCATACCAGCAATAAACGATTATATATGATACACTCAACTATTCTATTCTATACTATTACTATTAAACACTAAAAACATCAATTTCCTAAGAACAAATACAATGACTGAGGTATAAGATCTCCACTCCAAAAATTACAAAACATAATTAGGAGAAATAAATGAACATGTAAATGAATGAAATCATTATATCTTATATGTGAAGGAAATATAGAAATTCTCCCAAATAGATTCAATGACATTCCAATCAGATTCTCAGCATGTTTTTTGTAGATATTAACAAGGTTATTTTTAAATTTGTTAGAAATATAAACGGCAAAGAATTACCATTTGATTTTTCTGTTTCTTCTTTGGTAATTCCAATTATGTGTATGATAGATCTCCTTTAACTGTCTTCCATATTTGTTACTTTTTCTAATAATTTATTTCCTTATTTTTATTTTTTATCCTTAATTTCTTCCTTTTATTTTTCTTCCTCTTACTGTGATATATATTTTTTGTTTTATTCCTTATGTACCTTATAACGAAGATTCCATTTCTGAAATGTTGTTTCCTTCTGTTTCTTTTTAATTTTGTCAGTTCTCATTCAATACATTCCTTCTGTTTTAGCTATTTCTCCTGTTTTCTAGCTATGGTTGTTTAATTAAAAAATATATTTTACTTATTGTTACATTTATATTTTTGTCTGCTTTGTGGAAACATTTTTTCTGGTGAGTTTTCATTGACTAGAGTAAAGTAATAATTGGTAATTTTCATTTATTCCATTATAACCATTTTTTGTTTATAGGCAGACCACTTTCCTTTTCTACTTACTCATATTTGAATGAAATGGATTTTCATGAACTAGAGGCAGTAGATTAATGGGGGTGGAACATAGGTTGTAGTTTCCAAGCTTCATGACAGAAGGATTATTTCCTTTGTTAATATAGTTGTTGTTGTTGTTGTTATGTGCCGTCGAGTCGGCCCCGACTCATAGCGACCCCTCCTTGGGTTTCCGAGGCAGTATCACTACGGAAGTAGGATTGCCCAACCTTCCTTCCGAGGAGTGGCTGGTGGGTTTGAACCGCCAGCCTTCTGGTTAGCAGTCAAGTGCTTTTAGCCACTATGCTACCAGAGCTCCTATATAGAGGAAGACTTAAAGATGGTCTGTATGTCAATATCTCCTCTGCCTTTCCAAATATACCCTACACTTCAAGAAAACTTCTATTGTCAGTCTTGGGCTTCTACAATTGCTTCACATTCCTTTCTTTTTAAGTTCATTCATTCGCAAAAATACACTTAGTGGAAAGTGTATTTTGCTGGTACTTTTTGAGATCTGCCAAGTTTGAACTTCCTGTACACTTTTCAAGTCTTCTCTTTCAATATCCTCATAGAGATTCTATTTAGTTACTCTTCTACAACTTCTATCTCAAGGTAGGGTCCTATCCTTTTGAACAAGAATATATGCTAGAGATATATGAAATCTGTCAACACTGAGGCCCTCTTAGCATTTCCTGTTCCTTGTAGCATCATTGTAACTTTTCAAGTTGGCATCCAGTTCTGCTTCATCTTTGGCAATGTTTATATGCAATTTCAATTTACCAATTTTTTGTTTTGTTTTGTTTTCACAATTTTATTGAAAGTGTATTGTATATGTGTGTTTGTGTGATGTAGTATTTGTTGTTGATGTTACTGTATTGTTGTTGTTGCTCTGTTTGGTTACCAGGATAAATGAGAAGATTCAAAATGAAATATCAAATACTACTATCATCTCTCTCTCATCTTATTTTGGAAATATTTGCTTGGATATCTCACATGAACTTAAGTATGTCATGGTCAACACTTTACTGAACATCTTCAATCTCAACCTGTTCTTTTTAATTTCTTGTCTCAGTTAATGGATTTATCCAGCTCCCTACAAGAAATATGGACATGATGGTAAATGTCTCAATATTCTGTACCACACATCTAAACAATAACATTTGCCCTTTTTTTTTCTCAAACTAATTTTTTTTTCAAATATGTTCTATAATCTCTGTCTCTAAATACCACTACTAAATTTTAAAGTGATACCCTAAGTACTTTCTTTTTTCTCTCATTTGTCCCCTCAGCTCTATTTTCCACAGTATTTTCAGAGAATTCTATCTAAAATTCATATCCAATTATTTTTACTCTTGAGGCTTACAGCCTTTCTTGGCTCCTAGATGTACACAGAAGGACATTCTTGAGATTAACATGGCAAAAAAGGCATCACATGATTGGACCAGGCCTAGCTAAAATTTCCTTGTCCCATTCATACTATTCTTGTTATAACACACTCCTTGCTCATACATTTTTACCTCTCCTTTCACTGCTTTCCCTTCCTATTAAGTCCAGGTAGTCAGTCTGCCTGCATAATAAGAAATCACTTATATTCAGAATCCATTTGAAATTTCATATCTCTATAATTATTTCCAAATCACCACATATAGAAATTACCAAGCCATTTTGTGTTCCAATCAACCTGTACAGATTTTAATCAAGGCATTCCTATGAATTCTATTTGTTTATCTCTCTTGATTAAACTCTAACAACTTGAGGGCAAAGTCTATATAGCTACAGTGACAGACATAGATGAATAAATTTAAAAGGTCACTTGACATTATATCTTGCCATCTAAATTGGAAGTCAGAATAAGGCAAAGACCACATGTGCCCATACATTTTAAAAAAATTTTTGGTGTATATTTGATCATATTTTCTAATCTATTTTCCTACTGGATAAAAATCACATGTTATGATTTAAGTTTTTTCTTAGTCCTTGAAAAAAATTAAATCAATGACTAACTATTCTCTTACTATGAAAAAATGAATGTAAAGTGGATTTCACATATGTAGGAAGAACAAATGAATAGCAAAGTTTGGTTTGATTTACAACAATTTTAAAGTTAGCTACTGGGAGCTCTGGTAGCATAGTGGCTAAGGCACTTGCCTGCTAACCAGACAGCTGGCAGTTCAAACCCACCAGCCACTCCTCTGAAGGAAGGTTGGGCAATCCTACTTCCGTAGTGATACTGCCTCGGAAACCCAAGGAGGGGTCACTATGAGTTGGGTTTGACTCGATGGCACATAACAACAACAACAACAACTGAAATTATAAAAATTATTATATTCCTTTGTTGTTGACAGGATGTTGCTCATGATCAATTGGCTAACATAGACGTGAACAATCAAAAAATACTTATAGCCAATGAATCAACTTTAAAATCCTATCTATATTATGATTAAGAATCTCCTGTATTTATGAACTTTCAATGTAGGTTAAGTTAAATAAATGATTTAGTTTTAAATTAAATTTACATTAAATGTGGTATCTACACATTTTATTCAAATAAAACGAGAAAGAATTTCAAATATTATACAAATTTTGAAAAGGTAACAATTTTTTCCATAGAGCATTTGCTATCATGAAAGGCAAGGCAAATCACAAAATAGTCTAAAGTATTCCTAGAATTAACTTTCTTATATACTAAATTAATAATGTTAAGAAAAATACGTACATACCGGATAATGGTCACAACATGTGGTACACCGGACAAACCAGCAAATAAAATTGTAGAAAAGATAAAAGAAATAAACAAAGGTAATTTATAGCACTTTGCATCACATTTCCCATGTTCAGCATCAGGAAAGTAACCTTCATCATCTTCAGTTGATAATCCTTTGGTAATGCAAGAACAATTGTAGTATAGCTATGAATATTGAAGATAGGAAACAATCTTTCAGAAATATAGTCATGAAGCAAACACCTTTATTATCACAAAATAAAAGTTAAATCAATAACTTTAGAAAACTTGACCATTTTTTATTAATTAATAAACGCCTTTATATTAAAACTCCCATTTTTTATGTAGAAATAAATACTGATAAATTCAAGGTACTTTATCTGTCAAAGAATGATTGTGTATGTTTGGGTGTAGTAAGAGTTACTTAAGAAAAGCCTTGTTATTTTAAGAAATTTCTCCAAAAATATTTATATTCAATTCTACAAATATTTGCTTGTTGTTGTTGTTGTTATGTGCCGTCGAGTCAAGCCCGACTCATAGCAACCCCTCCTTGGGTTTCCGAGGCAGTATCACTATAGAAGTAGGATTTCCCAACCTTCCTTCTGAGGAGTGGCTGGTGGGTTTGAACCGCCAGCCGTCTGGCTAGCAGGCAAGTGTCTTAGCCACTAATTAAGGAAAAAGCAACAAATAAAATACTCAACTGTGAAAAGTTTTTGACGTAGGCTAAATGATAAAGACCTTATTTTATAACTCATGGTGACAGGGCTGAATTATCTATTAGGCACAGTAGTACCACAACGTCCACTCATGATACCTTTATAGGAACCATAAACTTTCATTTGAAACCAATAAAAAGTTGGAATTTTTATTGTAGGGTTTATAATTCTAGGAAGATGAATCTGGTCATATTTTGTAGAAGAACTAAACTGAATTTGGAGGTATAGAGAACAGTTAGCAATTTATTAATTTATAGAAAAGATGCTAAATTATAAAATAATAGCAATAATCACAAAATTAACAAAAATATGGAACTAGATTATTACTGAAGGAACAAGCAGGATCAAACATGATGTTTTGAATCTGAGTTATTCAGAAAATGATGGTTCAGAAATTATGTCAGTTTGGGTGAGCAAGTTGCTAAGTGGTAAATGGATATGTTGAATAACAGAAATATTATACTACATAATTAAAAGTGTGAGAAGTGAAGGTTGAAAATGGATGTAATTTGTGGAAGAAATGACATCAAGACAATGACTAAATTCTCAAAAGAAGAGAATATATAGAAAAAAAGCAGAGGGAGCTGTGCAATGAGAGTCGGAAATAAAAATAACTTAAAAAAATATAGAGAAGCCAAGCAAAGGAATTCAGTGAGAACTATAAAAGAAAAGTAGTAATGTAATGAGAGCCCTAGAAGAATATTTTTATAAAACAGGTTTTAGATAGCCATATTAAACACCAGACAAATAAATAAACAAACAAAAAATCTCCAAGCCACTGAGGACTTAGAAGAGATTCCTAGTTTAATAATAAATAGGAGGTCCTCTGGTCATTTCTGAAGCATCAGTTGTAATAAAACCAAAAGTCCAAACTGTGGTAGCTTTGTTTATGTGTTAACTTGGCTGGGCCTGGTTGAGTGGCTGGGCAGCTGGTGGTAGTATTCTCCATGATGAGACTGGCAATCAACTCCCTAGTGTAATCTACTGTATACAGCCGAGTAGCTAGCTGCCTTAAGGAATATGGTCTTCTTCCTGTATATAAGCAAAAGCCTTGGGGAATGGTCTCTAGCTTATGGCACCTTGAACATGTAGCCGTGTCATTGTTCAGGAGCCTGCCATGCTCTGCCTACCTTGGGACTTACAATGAACTTGAATTAAATGGCCTGTCATGTGGTTTGGTAACATTGGGACTGTGCCTTTTTATTTGCCCATCTTGGGCTTGGTAGCCTCAGAAGCCAACAGATGCCTGAGTGAAGAAAAGCCTCTAGCTTCAGTTGGCCGGGAGCAAGAGGCAGAGCTGAAGCCCAAGGTCAAGGGGCTTTCACACAGCTCTTAGAGCTTGGCACTTTGAACTTGGACTTAAAGCCTCCAAATTGTAAGAAAAAACTCCTGTTTGTTTAAGCCATCCCATTTGTGGTATATTTCTTGTCAGATCAGCACTAGGTAACACAAACCCACAGAACACAAACTCACTGCCATCAAGTTGTGTCTCACTCATAGTAACCCCTCCTTGGGTTTCCGAGGAGGTATCACTATGGAAGTAGATTGCCCAACCTTCCTTCCAGGAAGTGGCTGGTGGGTTTGCACCACCAGCATTCTGGTTAGCAGGCAAATGCCTTAGACACTATGCCACCAGAACTCGCTCAGTTGTAATAGAATAGTAAAAATAAAAAGTATATTTTAAGAGGTAGACTGACTGGAAAGAAATTGCAAGAAATTTAATAGTGTAATAAATAAATTACAGTTCATTCATTCCAGATTATATTTTCAGTGCACATATTCTAGTTGTTAGAAAATCTCAGTGTCTGGTACAACAGAAATCCCTGGCTCAGTGTAGAAAACTTGCTACTTGGGAAAGTCAGGCAATAAAAAATGTCACAATGTAGCATATGGTGACAGACTATATGGAGAAAAAAAGGAAAGGAGAGGGAGTGTTTTTACATGTCTCTACTTAGTGTGGTCATGGAATCCTCAATAATACAATATTTGAGCAGAGATTAAGCCATTTGGTTATGTGGAAGAAGGATGTTTCCAGTGTATCAATATTAGTGGTCTGAAAACTTCAACAAAAAGGCAGAGACAGAATGGGAGGAAAAGTAAAACCATGCTATAGCTTAGCTACAGGAGACATAATTTTAAAACCTGAAAAATAAATGGACAGAAATAGGTCAATCCTGTAAGAAGTTAGCAAAAGAAAGCAGGAATTAGACCTCAAGTAAAAGAGCCTTGTCAGAGATCAAGAGAAAATTTTTATGATGCTCAAAGAAATAATTTGTCAATAATATGTAACAATTATGAAAGTGTACATTCATAATAACAGAACCTCAAAATACATAAAACAAAAATTGCCAAAATAAATAGACAATTATACAATCGTATTATGACGTTTTTGTCATACATGATGTCCAGCATTTCCACATTTCCCAGGTTTACAAAGTGACAAAAGGAACTGGCTTAAAATTATGACAGGAAAAAAAATATATAGATTCATAGGTAACCTACATAGTGACATCAGTAGCAAGAACTTTAAAATAGCTATGCTTGGGACTTCCAGTAAGATGGAAGAATAGGCAGACAAGCTACACAGACTCTTTTCAATAAAGAAAAGAGAAACCAATTGTCACAGATACAAAAGATAATTCTGGAGTCTGGAGCTTTGAAAGAAAGGATATGGAACTGGATCAATCATCAACTAGTAGAAGAACCTGAATGAAAACAGTGAATAAGGAAACAAAAGGAGCTGTGTAATGTCAGCTATCCTGATAGTATAGACAGTTTGAATATTTCAGAGTAATCTTAAGACATGAGAATTAACCTAAAAATTGGCTAGCACTGCTCGACAAGGGTTGCATGGACAACTATACTGGTGGCTCATGATTAAAAAGGGAAACAGCAAAGAAGGAGACAAACTGATCTGTGGACTTTCAGTTATCTGGAGAGTGCAGACATTTTGAATGTTGACAACTGGCAGCCATTTTGGATATTGAAAGAGATAGTGTTCTCATTTACATTCCAGGGACCTAAGAATAGACTCTGCTTGCCAAGAACAGTGTAGACATATGGAAGGCTGATGGCTGGAAAGGAGACAGGTGGAGAGAGCATAAGTGCTGTCAACTAGCGAACAGAGAAGCACTGTACTCTGCTTACGCAGATACATCCTGCGGTGTGGTAAATTATTTAGTGTGGCTTTTCTACCCATGTTGTTGTTGTTGTTAAATGCTGTCGAGTCATTTCCAACTCATAGCAACCCCATGCACAGCAGAAAGAAACACTGCCCGAT
>NW_006921678.1:3353098-3368161 GCF_000298275.1 Orycteropus afer afer
TCTTTCATTGCAGCTTTGACTTCTTCCTTCATTACCATTGGTTCTAGATCATATGCCACTTCCTGAAATGGATGAAGATCGATCAGTTCTTTTCTACCCATAAGTGATTGTAAAGTCTGAGGTAGAATTTGCTATGAGCAACTGAGGAGCTCTTGATTGCTAAAGTTGTCCACCTGGGGTATTTCTGTTGGGAGTGTCACAAAACAATGTTCTGGGAGGTTCCTACTCTCTCTCAGGTGCTTAGAATTCTGATGTTATGATTGGTTACTTTGGCCATTCTGCCGGGCTCAAAAGCAGGTCTCCTAGGGTCAGAACGCTTTCTCTCTGACTGCTGGTTGAGGAAGACGTGCTGCTGAAAGAGACACAAGCTCCTGAAAGAAACACACACTGCTGAGAAAGAGATGCAAGAGACATGCATTGCTTAGAGAGACACTGAGGGACATGCACTGATGGGAAAGAGACTGTGAGAGACTGTTGGGTGAAAGACGGCGGCTGAGAGAGACTGAGCATTTTTTCTGAACTTGAATTGCAATCTGGTGCTTCCCTCATAAATCCCATAATCTGTGAGTTCTCTGTGGCCACTGTAGTGAATTATCAAACCCAGGAGAGAGGTGGTGGATGCTTTGGGAGGAATAGTTGGTAAAAGGGCTGGAGGGAGGCAGCATGTCTGGCCTTGAGGGAATAGGTAGGTCTTGGGCTACTGATAGTGATTCTGTCTTCCTCTTGTGTGGTTGGAGGAGATCAGAACATGTGGCCTCCTTATCCTGTTAGCACATCCAAACAAAACAAAGAAAATTAATATCTTGGACAAATAACTCCAACATACAATCACCAATTAAATATAAATGCAAAAACATCACAAAATCTCAGAGTCAACAGACCATCAATGTCCACACAAAGAAGCAAGATAAAGCAGTAGAAAACAGGGACTAGGATACAAACCCTGAACAAATCCCTGAGGAAGAAGCAGCATTGAAACTCCCTGATAAGGAATTCAAAAAAATTATATTTAGGTACTGTCAATGGATTGAAGAGCTTTGGTGGCATAATGCCTAAGGCATTTGACTGCTAAACAGAAGGCTGGTGGTTCAAACCCACCAGCCACTCCTCAGAAAGAATGTTGGGCAATCTACTTCTGTAGTAACACTGCCTCGGAAAACCAAAGAGGAGTCGCAATGAGTTAGATCCCACTCCACAGCAGTGAGGTTTATTTTTTGTTTGTTTGTTTTTGTTTTTTCAATGGATTGAGAGACAGATCAAGGAAAACACTGAAAAAATTGAGGAAAACACAGACAAAACCCTACAACAATTCTGGAAGACAATACAAGAACAAAATGACAAATAAATGAAAAATTAGAATGATACAAAATCTACAGATAGAAATCCAGAAGATTAATAATAAATTTTTGGAAACATATAACACATTGAATGGACAAAGGGGTAAAACTGTATCTATGGAAGACACAATCAGGGAGATTGAAGATGAATATCTCAACACTTCTTTGGAAAGTGATCAATCACAAAAAGGATCAAAATAAAAGGAAGAAAGCCTAAGTTTCATGTGGGATCCCATCAAAAGGAATAACCTATGTATAACTGGAATTCCAGAACAGGAAAAGACAAATAAAACCACAGAGAAAATTGTCAAAGATTTGTTGGAAGACAATTCCCCTGCTATGAAGAAAGGTGAGAATATAGCCATTCAAGAATCCCAACAAATCCCAAACATGATACACTTCAAAAGAAAATCACCAAGACATATCATCATCAAACTCACCAAAACCAAAGACAAAGAAAGAATCCTGACAGCAGCATGGGAAAAACAAAAAGTTATCTACAATGGGCAACCAATAATACTAAGCTCTGATTTCACAGCAGAAATCATGCAGTTGATAAGGCAATGGGATGGTATATATAAAACCCTGAAAGAAAAAAATTTCCAACCAAGAATTATATACCCAGCAAAATTAACCCTCAAATATGACGGTGAAGTTAGGACATTTCCAGATAAGCAGAAATTAAGGGAATTTGTGAAAACCACACCAACCTTACAAGAGATGCTAAAGAGAGTCCTTTGGACAGAGAACTAACAACAGCAAATAACATCAACATTAACAAGCATTAACACACTTGATGACATAACCCAAAAAGCAACCCAGTTATGGAACAATTAGTAAATAAGCTTACAAGATTGCAAACAAGGAACCAGAGACATCAACTGGCAAATGAGGACAACCATGAACCAAAAAGTGGGGGAAAATCGTGTAGTTACAGAACTTCTAAATGATGAGAGAGTCAAGAAAATTGCAAGATAGAATGAATGTTTCTAAACTTGGGAAGAAAATTATAAATTACAGGGTAATTTCAAAGAAAAATGATAAACCTTCATATCAAAATAAAATGAGGACAAGTGCATATATTTAGCAAATGCTAAAACAATAGCAATGAAGGAAGTAATAACATGATTCATAAACAAAAGCTCAGCACAGAAAAGTATATGGAACAAAGAAATCAGCAACACCATGAAAAACCACATAACAAAATGAAGCAACAAATTCATACTTGTTGATAATTACACTGAACGTCAACAGATTAATTAATTACTCAAGAGACAGAGAGTTGGAGACTGGATAAGAAAACATAACACATCAATATGCTGTCTATAAGAGACATACCTTAGAGACAAAGACAAAAATAGACTAAAAATCAAAGGTTGGAAAAAGATATCAGGCAAGTGTCAATCAAAAAAGAGAAGGAGTGTCAATATTAATTTCTGATAAAACTGACTTTAAGACAAAAACCACCATAAGAGACAAGGAAGGTGATTATATAATAATTAAAGGATCAATTGAACAAGAGGACTTAACAACAATAAACATCTAAGCAACCAATGAAAGCACCCCAAAATGAATAAATCAGATTTTAACAGAATTAAAAAGACAAATAGATGACTCAACAATCATAGTATTGATGTCGTTGTTCTTGTTGTAGTTATGTGCCATCAAGTAGTCTATGACTCAGAGTGATCTTATGTACAACATAATGAAACATTACCCTGTCCTGTGCCAGCCTCATGATCCCTACTACATGATCCATCGCTGCAGCCACCATGTCAACCCAGCTTGTTGAGGGCCTTCCTCTTTTTCATCGACCCTCCACTTTACCAAGCCTGACATTCTTCTCCAAAGAATGGTCCTTTCTGACAACATGATGAAAGGAGTCATGAAACGAAGTCTGGCCATTCTCAATTCCAAGGAGCATTCTGGTTGCACATCTTCCAGGATGGATTTGTTGCTTCTTTTAGAAGTCCACAGTACTTTCAGCATTCTTCACCAACACCACAACTCAAAAGCATCAACTCTTCTTTGGTCTTTCATATTCATTCTCCAACTCTCACATGCATATGAGGCGAATGAAAATACCATGTTTTGGGTAAGGCACATCTTAGTCTTCAAGGGGATATCTTTGCTCTTCAGCACTTGAAAGAGGTCTTTTGCAACAGATTGGCCTAATGCAATATGTCTTTTGATGTCTTGACTGCTGCTTCCATTGGTGTTGATTGTAGAACCAAGTAATATGAAGTCTTTGACAACTTCAATCTTTTCTCCATTCATTGTGATGCTGTTTATTGGTCCAGTTGTGAGGATTTTTATTTTTTTATATATTAAAGTGTAATCCATACTGAAGGCTATGTTCTTTTATCTTCATCAGTAAGTGCTTAAGTCATCCTCACTTTCTGAAAGCAAAGTTGTACCATCTGTGTCTCACAGGTTATTAATGAGTCTTCCTCCAATCCAGATCCCACACTCTATTCATATAGTCCAGCTTCCCTTATTATTTGTTCAGCATACAGACTGAATAAGTATGGTGAAAGGATACAACCCTAACGCACTCCCTTCCTCATTTTTAATCATGCAGCATCCCCTTGTTCTGTTTGAATGACAACCTCCTGGTCTTTGTAAAAGTTTCTCATGAGTACAATTAAGTGTTCTGGAATTCCCATTGTTCTCAAGGTTATCCACAATTCGTTTTGATCCACAAAATGAAATGCATTTGCGTAGGCAATAAAACACAAGTAAACATCCTTCTGGTATTCTTTGTTTTCAGCCAAGATCCCTCTGACATCAGCTATGATACCCCTTGCTCCACATCCCCTTCTGAAACCAGCTTGTATTTCTGGAAGTTCTCTGTCAATATATTACTGCAACTGCTTTTGAATTATCTCCAGTAAGATTTTACTTGTGTGTGATATCAATGATATTGTTCAATAACTTCCACATTTTGTGGAATCACCTTTCTTTGGAATGGGTACAAATATAGATCTCTTCCAGTCAGTTGGGCAGGTGGCTGTCTTCCAAATCTTTTAGCTAAACGAGTGAGTGCCTCCAGTGCTGTGCCTGTTCGTTGAAACATCTCAATGGGTATTCCATCAATTCCCAGATCCTTGTTTTTCACCAGTTCCTTCAGTGCAGCTTTGACTTCTTCCTTCGAAACCACTGGTTCTTGATCATATGCCACCTCCTGAAATGGATGATCATCTAACAATTCATATTGGTGTAATGACTCTGTGTATTCCATCCATCTTCCTTTGATGTTTCCCACATCATACAACATATTGCCCACAGAATCTTTGAATACTGAAATTTGAGGCTGAATTTTTCCCTCCGCTCTTTCAGCTTGAGAAATGCCAAATGTGTTCTTCTGTTTTGGTTTTCTAACTCCAGGTCTTTGCAAATTTCATTATTATAATTGACTTTATCTTTTGGAGCTGATCTTGAAATACTTTGTTCGGCTCTTTTATACTGGCAATTCTTCCATTTGCTTTAGCTACTCTCTGTTCAAGTGCAATGTTCAGAGTCTCTTCTGACATCCATTTTGGTCTTTTTTTCCTTTCCTGTCTTTTTAATGGCCTTTTGCTTTCTTCATGGAAGATGTTCTTGATGTCATCCCACAATTCCTCTGTTTTTTGGTCATTGTTGTTCAATGCATCAGATAAATTCTTAGATGGTCTCCAAATTCAGAAAGGATATAATCAAGGTCATATTTTAGCCCTCATGACTTCTTTTAATTGTCTTCAGCTTCAACTTGAACTTGCATATGAGCATTTGGTGGTCTGTTCCACAAACAGCTCCTGGCCTTGTTTTGGCTGAAGATATTGAGCTTCTCCATCATCTCTTGCCACAGATGTAGTCAATCTGATTTCTGTGTATTTGATCTGGTGAAGTACACATGTATAGCAGCTATTTATGTTGTTAAAAAAAGGTATTTGAAACGAATAAATTGTTGATCTTACACAAATCTATCATATGCTCTCCAGCATCATTTCTATGATCACCAAGGCTATATTTTCCATCTATCCATGATTCTACTTTGTTTCCAACTTTTGCATTCCAGTCATCAGTGGTATTTAACACCTCATGATTGCACATTCAGTCAATTTCAGATTGCAGAAGTAGTTAAAAATCTTCAGTTTCCTCATCTTTGGCTTTGGTGGTTGGTGTGTAAATTTGAGTAATAATAGTATTATCTTGTGTCCCTTGTAGGTATATGGATATTATCCTATCACTGACAGCACTGTACTTGAGGATAGATATTGAGACATTCTTTCTGATGATGAACGCCGTGGCATTCTTCTTCAATTTGTCATTCCTGGCATAGTCGATCATGTGATCGTCTGATTCAAAATGCCCAAAACCAGTCTATTTCTGCTCACCAAAGTCTAAGATATCAATCTTAATACCATTTCATTTCTGACAACTTCCAGTTTTGCTAGATTCATACTTTGTACATCCTGTGTTCCAATTATTAATGGATTTTTGCAGCTGTTCCTTCTCATCTTGAGATGTTCCACATCAGCAAGTGGGGGTCCCAAAAGCTTTATTCTATCCACATCATTAAGGTCAGCTCTAGTCTGAAGAGGTAGCTCTTCCCCAGTCATATCTTGAGTGCCTTATGACCCGAGGGGCTCATCTTCTGGGACTATATCACACAATGTTTCAGAGCTATTCATAAATTTTTCCAGTAATATATCATACAGTGTTTCCCTGCTACTCATAGGTTTTCCCTGGCCAATTCTTTGAGAAGTTGTTGGATCCTTCCTTCTTCCAATCCTGTCTTAGTCTGGAAGCTCCACTGAAACCTGTCCATCATGAGTAACTCTGCTGGCATTTGAAACACCTATGGTATAGCCTGCAGCATTACAGCAACACTCAGGCCACACAGTAGGACAAACCAAGAGACAAGTTTGTCTCCTTTAGCTGTCCAAACTGCTCTGCTCATTTCCTGGTCTCCCCCACCCTGGTCACTTACCTGTCCTGTCCATGGGGTACAAACATCCTCTTTGTACTGTTCCCAGGCTGGTGTATTGCAGCCTGACCTTGACAGGCTCCATGCACACAAATACCCACCTTCCACTGCTTCTTGGGCTGGCTTACTGTGACCTGCCCTCACACGCTTCCATGAACACAAACTTCTGCCTTCAGCTGCTCCCAGGGCTGGCTTACTGTGACCTGCCCCCAGGGTGCTTCCATGCACACAAACTTCTGACTTCCATTGGCCCAGGGGCTTCTTTACTGTGGCCTGCCCCTGGGCCACTTCCATGCAAATGAGTTCCCACCTTCCACTGGTCCAGAGGCTGGCTTACTGTAACCTGCCCCCGGGGCATTTGCTGCATGCACACAAACTCCAGTTATAGTATGAGACTTTAATACACTACTCTCAATGAAGGACAGAACAACTGGAAAGAAACTCAGCAAAGACACAGAAGAACTAAACAATATAATCCACCAACTTGACATTACAGACATCTACAGAATCTACAGAGCACTTCACGAAACAACAGCACAATATATTCTTTTCCAGTGCACATGGAATATTCTCCAGGATAAACTATATGTTAAGCCACAAAGCAAGTGTAAATAAATTTTAAAATATTGAAACACTGCAAAGCATCTTCTCAGATCACAATGCTGTAAAATTAATCAACAATAAGAAGATCAGCAGAAAAAGAGCAAACACATGGAAATTGAATAACACCCTCCTTGAAAATGACAGGGTAATAGAAGAAATTAAAAAAATGAAATTAAAAAATTCCTTACATCAAATGAGAATGAAAACACAACATACCAAAATCTTTGAGACACAGCAAAAGCAGTGATCAGAGTTCAATTTACAGCAATAAATGTACACATCAAAAAACAAAGAACCACCTTAACCCAACATCTCCAATAATTAGAAAAAGAAAAAAGCAATTAGCAGAAAAAAAGCCTACAGTTAACAGAAGAAAAGAAATAATAAAGATTTTAGCAGAAATAAATTAAACAGAAAATAGAAAGACAGTAGAAAAAAATCAAACAAGACTAGATATTGGTTCTTTGACAATATTAATAAAATTGACAAACCACTGGCAAATTTAAGAAATGAAAAGAGGGAGAGAATACAAATGACATGAATAAGAAATGAATTGGGTGATACCACAACAGAACCAACAAAAATTAAAAGAATAATATTAGCATACTCTGAAGAACTATAGTCCAACAAATTCAAAAATCTCGAAGAAATGGACAGATTTCTAGAAACATATTACTTACCCAAACTAACACAGTCTGAGGTGGAAAATTTGAACAGAACCATTACAAAAGAAGAAATCAAGCGGATCATAAAAAAATTACCAATAAAAAAAAGCTCTGGCCCAGAAGATTTCACTGGAGAATTCCACCTTACTGTCACCAATTCTACTCAAACTATTCCAGATCATAGAAAAGAAGGAATCCTCCTAAATTCATTTTATGAAGCAAGTATAACCTTGATACCAAAACCAGGCAAACACATCACTCAAAAGGAAAACTACAGACCAATATCCCTCATAAATATAGATGCAAAAATCTTCAACAAAATAGTAGCCAATAGACTCTAACAACATATCCAAAAAATACATCATGACCCAGTGAGGTTCATACCAGGTATTCAAGGATGGTTCAACATTAGAGAAACAATCAATGCCAACCATCACATAAATAAAACAAAGGCAAAGAATCACATGATCATATCAATTGACACAGAAAAGGCATTGGATAAAATCCTACACCCATTCCTGATAAAAACTTTCACCAAAATAGGAATAGAAGGGAAATTCCTCAATATAACAAAGGACATATATGCAAAACCGACAGCCAACATTATTCTCAGTGTAGAGAGACTAAAACCATTCCCCTTGTGAACAGGAACCAGAAAAAGATGCCCTCTATCACCACTTCTATTCAACACTGCATTGGAAGTCCTCAACAACAACAACAAACTCACTGCTATCAAGTTGAGTCAACTCATAGCAGCCTCTCCTTGGGTTTCTGAGGCAGTATCTCTATAGAAGTAGATTACCCAACCTTTCTTCTGAGGTGTGGCTGGTGGGTTTGAACCACCAGCCTTCTGATTAGCTATCAACTTCCTTAGGCACTACACCACCAGGGTAATAAGGCAAGCAAGTGAAATCAAAGGCATCCAAATTGGTAAGGAAGAAGTAAAATTATCCCTACAGCTGATGATATGGTCCTATAATTAGAAAACCCAAGAGACATAAAAAAAAAAAAAAATTGGAACTAATTGAGAGATTTAGCATGATGGCAGGATACAAGATGAACATACAAAATCAGTTGGATTTCTACAAACCAGGAAAGAGATTGCTGAAAGGAAATATGGAAATCAATACCATTTACAATAGTTACTGAAAAAATAAAATACTTAGGAATAAATCTCACTAGGTGCATAAAAGATGTATACCAAAAAAAAAAATTACTTCAAGAAACCATAAGAGATCTACTTAAATGGAAGAACATACCATGTTCATGGATAGGAAGATTGAATGTTGTGAAAATGTCAATACTACCCAGAGCAATCTATATGTTCAATGTAATCCCACTCTAGATCCCACCAATATTCTTTAAGGATATGGAAAATACAATCACTAATTCTATTTGGAAAGAAAGAGACATCAGATAAGCAAAGCACTATTGAAGGAGAACAACAAAGTAGGAGGTCTCACACTCCAGATCTCAAAACCTACTATTCAGCCACAGTAGTCAAAACAGCCTGGAATTGGTTCAATGACAGACACATAAATGAGTGGAATAGAATTGAGAACCCAGAAATAGATCCATCAGCCTATGGTCAGCTGATCTTTGACAAAGGGCTGAAATCCATTAAATGGGGAAGAGATAGTCTGTTTAATAAATTGTGCTAGCAAAACTGGATATCTAGTTACAGAAAAATGAAACAAGATCCACACCTCACACCATACACAAAAACTCACTCCAGATGGGTCAAAGACCACCTAAATGTGAAACCTAAAACTATAAGGTTCCTTAATGAAAAATTAGGGGCAAATTTAGGGGCCCTTCTATATGGCATAAGTAGACTGTCAAGCATGAACCAAAATGCACAAACAGAAAAAGATAAGCTAGGTGAATGGGACCTTATCAAGCTTAAATTTTTATATGCTTCAAAAGCTTCTAAAAAAGAGTAAAAAGAGAATCTACAGATTGGGAAAAAAAAATATTCAGCAATGACATATCTGACAAAGGACGTATGTCTAAAATTTATAGAAAACTCCAACACCTCAACATCAAAAAGACAAATAATCCATTTAAAAAATGGGCAGATGACATGAATAGACACTTCACCAAAGAGGATATTCAGGAAGCTAACAAACATATGAAGAAATGTTCACAATCAGTAGCCATTAGAGAGATGCAAATCAAAACAAGAATAAGATACCATTTTGCCCCAGCACTAGTAGCAAAGTTCAACAAGACAGAAAATAACAAATGACAGTTAGCTTGTAGAGAGCCTGGGGCATTAAAATGATACAACTACTGTGGAAAGCAGTTGGCAACTCCTTAAAAAGTTGGAATTAGAAATACCATTTGACCCAGCAATCCCATTACTTGTTACATATCCTAAAGAAGTGAGAGCCAGGACAAGAACTAGTATATGCACACCCATGTTCATTGCAGCACTAATTACAATAGCAAAAATATGTAAACAACGTAGGTGCCCATCAATAGAGTAATGGGTATGGTATACACATGCAATGTAACACTATGCAACACTAAAGAATAACATAGACTCTGAGAAACACCACATAACATGGATGAACTGGAGCACATTACACTGAGTGAAATAAATCAACCAAAGAAGAAACACTGTTTTAGTCCACTATTATAAAAAGTCAAGGAAAGGTTTACATGTGGGAGGAATCTTTCTTTGTTGGTTATCAGGAGTGGGAGCAGAGGGGAGGGAACACTGCTAGATAGGTAAACAAATACTGATTTGAGTGAAGGGAAGAGCAATGCACCAAATGTGACTGATCAACACAATGATATTGAGGAAGAGGAAGACACAGAGAGGTACATGGGAGATACAGAAAACAAAGATGAACCCTTTTGAACATATGGTACTGCGTTGTCAGTGATGGCAAACATTGATCTATGCATGGATAGACGGGTGGACAGGCTGAACAATCAGGTATTTCTAGGCAGGAGGGAGTGTGCCCATGACCATGTATAGGGCTGGCAGATGATATTCCTACAAGTGTATTCATATGTTCTGTAAGAATGTTCAGGTGTATAGTAGATATGACAGCAAGAGACAAGGTTGTTGTGACTTCTTGGCTATAGCCAGCTACCCAGAGGGAGCAAGTAGTTGGACCTGTGGGCTCAAGAATATAGTCACAGGGGACATCAAGCTCAATTACCATAACATACTACACAAAAACATTGTTGCACAACCTACTTTGGTGAGTATCGACTGGGATCTTAAAAGCCTGCAAGTGGCCATTGTGATGCAACAATGGGTTTCTCCTCATCCAGAGCAAAGAAGAATGAAGAAAACCAAAGAAACATGGAAACAATTAGTCCAAAGGATTGGTAGACCATGTGATCCTCAGCCTATTTGACTATGAGACCAGAACTAGATGGTGCCCGGACACTTGGAAGGGATCTCTATGGGAGATCCTGGATAGAATAGAAGAAGAATGTGGAATAAAACTCAAAATTATATTAAGAAGAAAAGAAAACAAAAAGACCAGATTTACTTGTCTGATAGAGTCTGGTGGGACCCCTGAGATTATGGCCCCTAGTTGCCTTTCAGGCCTGGAATTGAAATCACTCCTGTGGCTTCCAGCCAAATAAAAGACCACCATATGGGCTGAATATGTGCATCAGATAGATACACTTCTTGGAGAAATCAGTCATGGGAGAATAGAAGGGCAGTGTATGAAACGGGAGACTGCTCAGGGAACAGGAGTACATAGGAGGGAAGATGCAGGGAAGAGGTAACTGGGGAGGAAGTGGGAAGAGAACTGTTACATTGTGGGAAATTGCAGTCAATGTCATGGAAAAAAGTGTCGATGAACTGCAGTATGGAAAATTAATTTGCTCTGTTAACTTTCATCTAAATTGAGTAAATTAAAAAAAAATCACTCAAATGTTAGAACTGAAATACACTGTGAGTAAAATCTGAACTTCAGTAATGGATTTAATAGTAGAATATAATACTGTAGAATACAGAATTAGTAATTGGAAGATAGGTAAATAGAAAAAAGTCATATTTAAATGAACAGACAAAAGGAGATGGAAATATAGAATATTGTGAAAGAGAATATGAGGACATAGTGAAACAGTTGTTAGTAGTCTGTGACAGGCAGATTCTAAAATAGCCCCAATGTTCCTTTCTCCAACTATACAGAGCCTGCATAATCTCTAGGACTGTGAATTGATTGAATTAACAGCAATGATTAAATTATGTTAGACTGCAGAGTTCATGTTAAGAAAATATTATTGTGAATAGATCTCACCTCATTATGTGAACTCTGAAATCAGAGATCAGAAGCATGTAGTTGCTGCAGTATGCCACTGAGTTGGTTCCAACCCAAAATGACCTTACGTGCAAGAGAACAAAACACTGCCTAGTCCTGCATCTTCTTCACAATCCTTGCTATTGTTACTTACTCATTGTTCCAGCTACTTATTAAGCTGTTCATTAAGGCTCTTCCCCAATTTCACAAACCCCCTACTTTAATAACCATGATATCCTTCTCCAGGGACTGGTCCCTTCTAACAACATGACCAAAGTATTTGAGATGACGTCCAGCCATTCTTACTTCTAAAGGACATTCTAGGTGTACTTCTTACGAGACAGATTTTTTCATCCTTCTGTCAATCCATGGTATTTGCAATATTCTTCACAACAGCACAATTCAAATGCATCAGTTCTTCTTCAGCCTTCCTTATTCACTATTCAGCTTTCACATACATATGAGGCTATTGAAAATAAGATAGCTTGGGTTAGGTGCACTTTAGTCTTCAAATTGACATCTTTGCTCTTAAACACTTTGAAGAGGTCTTTTGCAGCAGATTTGCTCAGTGCAATATGATGTCTTATTTCTTGCCTGCAACTTCCATGAGTGTTGACTGTGTATCCAAGTAAAATGAAATTTCTGAGAAGTTCAATCTTCTCTCCATTTACCACGATGCTGCTTATTGGTGCAGTTGTGAGGATTTTTATTTTCTTTATGTTGAGGCATAATCCATACTGTACACCGTAGTCTTTAATCTTTATCAGTAAGTGCTTCAAGTCCTCTTCACTTTCACAAGCAACGTTGTGTCATCTCTATATTGCTGGTTGTTAATGAGTCTTCCTCCAGTCTTGATGCTGCATTCTTCTTCATATAGTCCAGCTTCTGAGATCATCTGGTCAGCATACAGATTGAATAAGTATCTTGAAAGGATACAGTCCTGATGCACACCTTTCCTGATTTTAATCTCCTTGTTCTAACAACAGTCTCCTGGTCTTTGGACTGGTTCCTCATGAGTACAATGAAGTGTTTTTCACAATCTTATCCATAATTTGTTATGATCCACACAGTTGAATACCTTTGTACAGTCAATAAAACACAGGTAAACATCTTTCTGGTATTCTTTGCTTCCAGCCAAAATCCATTTGATATTAGCAGTGATATCACTCATTCCACATTCTCTTCTAAAATGTGAATAATAGTAGTATTACCTCGTCTTCTTTGTATATGTATAAATATTATCCTATCATTGAGAGCACTGCATTTTAAGATAGATCTTGAAATGCCCTTTTTGATGATGAATACAACGCCATTCTTCTGCAATTTGTCATACAACAAATAGTAGACAGCATGGCTGTCCAATTCAAAATGGCCAATTATCGGCCCATTTCAGCTCAGTATTGCTTATAGTATCTATCTTTGTAAATTTGATTTCATTTTTGAGAACTTCCAATTTTCCTACATTCATACTTTGTACATTTCACATTCTGATTTTTAATGAATATCTGCAGCTGTTTCTTCTCATTTTGAGTTGTGACATAGCATCAAATGAAGGATCTGAAAGCTTTATTCTATCCACATCATGAAGGTTAACTCTACTGTGAGGAGGTAACTCTTCCCTAGAAGATTTTTTAGTGCCTTCCAACTTGAGGGACTCATCTTCTGGCACTACATTAGACATTTCACTATTATTAAAGAGATTTTAAGTGATCTATGATTTCAGAAGTGGATCACCACTTCCTTCTTTCGAGTCTGTATCAGTCTGGAAGCTCCATTGAAACCTGTCCACCATGAGTGTTGGTATTTGAAATATTCATGGCATATCTTTTCCTGAATCACAGCAACACCTAAGCCACCATAGTATAAGAAACTAACATGGTGGTATGAGGGGGATTCAACTTTACTGAGTCTTTTTTGCTCCAATTGAGAAAAAGGTCCTTGTAACAAAGAATGTGGGTAAAAACAAAAACAAAAAAAAAAAAAAGAAAAGTGCTAGCCCAGACAGCTTAGTTGTAAAATTCTATTAGACATTTAGAGAAAAGCTGACACCAATCCTATTCAAACTACTCCAGAACATAGAAAGAGAGTCCTCCCAAATTCATTTTATAAAGCATGTATAACCCTGATATCAAAACCAGGCAAAAAATACCACTAAAAAGGAAAATCACAGACCAATATCCCTCATAAAAAAATCTTCAATAAGGAGTTCTGGCAAGATGGCAGACTAGGAAGAGAGACTGCACAGACCCTCTTCAACAAAGAAAAGGGAAACCAATTAACACAGACACAGAAGATAATCCTGGACCCCGTAAGCCTTGACGGGAAGGATATAGAAGTGGACTAAACACGAACTACCAGAAGAATTTGCATGAAAATACCAAAAAAAGGAGACATATGGAGCAGCGGTCTGGCAGTGGTCATGAGTGATCCTGATGGCACAGTTTGGAGATTCCCAAGTGGTGGTAGGACTTAAGAATTAACCTAAAAATCACCCTGCTAGCCAGGGGCTACACGGAGGACTGTGCACTGTGGCTGGGGAACAAATGGAGAAAGTGAAGAGAAAGGTGGGCTGAGCTGTGGACTTTTGCCAGTCCAGAGGTGCCGCCAATTTGTAAGTTTAAAAAGCGGCTTGACTATTTTGGATATTTAAACAGACAGTGCTCTCACAGATTCCTGGGGTGGTAGGACTTAAGAATTAACCTAAAAATCACCCTGCTAGCCAGGGTCTGCACAGAGGACTGTGCACGGTGTCTGGGGAACAAACGGAGAAGGTGAAGAGAAAGGTGGGCTGAGCTATGGACTTTTGCCGGTCCGGAAGGTGCCACCAATTTGTAGGTTTAAAAAATGGCTTGACAATTTTGGATATTTAAAGAGACAGAGCTCTCACAGATTCCTGGGTCTTAAGAACACATTCTGCTTTCCAGCAAACCCAAGAACATTCGGGACCTGCAACACTGACAAGATTTTTGAAGGTTATTCAATTGTAACTTGTGTCTGATTGAGTGGGAGACAACAACAGTTCCCATAAGGCACAACTACACCCACACCTCCTTCAACTTCACTTACTGAGCAACAGCCACTACCTCCTTCTCCACCAATGGACCAATGATAAAAAAACACCAAGAAGAGCCTGAATCACCCTTGGCTGCTCTTCACAAACAGTTAACAGATATCTAAATACAATAACACCACGATGCCTCGGAGACAACAGACCA
>NW_006921678.1:3370451-3371998 GCF_000298275.1 Orycteropus afer afer
GGGATGGACACTGGGAAGAGGTAACTATGGGGAGGAAGTGGGAGGGGAGCTGTTGCATTGTGGTAAACTGTGGTCAATGTCATGAGACAAAGTATATGTAAACTGCTATATGGAAAGTGAATTTGCTCTGTAAATCTTCACCCAAATCACAATAATAATAATAATAAAAACTTCAATAAGATCTTGGCCAATAGATTCCAAAAACACGTAAAAAAAAAAAAAATACATCATGACCATGTGGGATTCATACTATGTATGCAAGGATGGTTCTACATTAGAAAACAATCAGCATAATCCATCACATAAGTAAAAAAGAAGAAACACATGATCACATCAATTGATGCAGAATAGGCATTTGATAAAATCTAACACCCATGCCCAAGAAAAAAATCTCAGAAAAATAGAATACAAGGGATATTGTGCAACATAATAAAGGTCATATATGCAAAACTAACAGCCAAAATTATTCTCAATGGAAAGATACTGAAAGCATTCCTCTAAAGAACAGGAACCTGATAAGGATGCTTTCTATTAACACTTCTATTCAACATTGCATTGGAAGTCCTAGCCAAGGCAATAAGGCAAGAAAGAGAAATAAAAAGCATCCAAACTGGCAAAGAAGAAGTAAAACTATCCCTATCTGCAGATGATATGACTTTACATATAAAATACAAGAAACTCAGCAAGAAAAGTACTGGAATATTTGAAAGATTCTGCATAGTGGTAGGATAACAGGATCAATACACAAAAATCAGTTGGACCCCTCAACATTAGCAAAAAGTCCTCTGAAAAGGAAATAAGAAAATCTTTTCCATTTACAATAGCTACCAAAAAAATACTTCGGAAAAATATTACCAGGGACACTTAAGACCTAGAAAAGAAAGCTACGATACACTACTGCAAGAAACTATAAGAAATCTACATATATGGAAGAACAGACTATGTTCATGGATAGGAAGACTGAACATTACGAAAATGTCAGTTCTACCCAAAGCAATCTATACATTCAATGCAATCCCAATCCAGAGTCCATAAATATTATTTGAGGATATGTAAAAATCAATCACTAATCTTATATGGAAAGGAAAGAGACATCAGATAAGCAAAGCACTACTGAAGAAGAAAAAAGGTAGGAGGTCTCACATTCCTGGATCTCAAAACCTACTATACAGCCACAGTAGTCAAAAGAGCCAAAACCCATTAAATGGGGAAGATAAAGTCTCTTTCACAAATTGTCCTAGCAAAACTGGATATCCATTTACAGACAAAGGAAACAAGATCTATACCTCATACCATACTCAAAACTAATTCCAGATGGATCAAGACTTAAATGTGAAACCTAAAAGTATAAAGTTCATCAAAGAATAAATAGGGGCAGAGAGTTCTTGCAAGATGGCGGACTAGGCAGGAAGACTGCACAGACCCTCTTCAACAAAGAAAAGGGAAACTAATTAACACAGACACAGAAGATAATTCTGGACCCCTGAGCCTTGAAGGGAAGGATATAGAAGTGGACTAAACCCCAACTAGCAGAAGAATTTGCGGGG
>NW_006921678.1:3372233-3373269 GCF_000298275.1 Orycteropus afer afer
TAAAGAGACAGTGCTCTCACAGATTCCTGGGGCTTAAGAACATGTTCTGCTTTCCAGCAACCCCAAGGACCCTCCGGACCTGCAAGACTGAAAAGGTACAACATTCCTCTTGTTACTCATATACCCCACACCTTCCTGATGAACGGAGGTGCAGCCATCCCCCACTCCCACCTACCTTCTGAGCCCACAGGAACTCCATCACAGTCTGTGTGCTCAGACGGAGCCTGGGTGCCCTGCCCTGTCCTTCACCGACTTTTTTTTTCTCTTTTTTTATTTTTATTTTTTTTCTCTTTCACTTTCTTTTTCTGGTGATTAGTTCGCTTGTATTTGTCTGTTTTAAAACAAATATTATTATTAATATTTTTGTCCTTTTTACTATTATTCTTAATCTTCCCCTCCCAGGTCCAACTTTTCAGCATTTTTTCTTCTCCCTGTTCCTGGATGAAACTTTTTTTTTTTAATTTAAGTTTGTTTTTTTCCCCTTTTTTTCTCATGGTTAACCCCATTCTTTATTTTTCTTTTTGCATTTTACCCATTTTTTTCCTTGATTATTCTCCTCTACTTTTTTTCTCTTAATGCCCTATCCCCAGATATTGCAGGTTTTCTTGATTTTTCTTCTTCTTTTTCCCTTTTTTCCTTTTTTACATTACTGTTCCTGTGTGATTACATGGCGTGTTTTTTGTCCATGTGCTCTTAGTTTTTTGAAGGTTGTTCAATTGTAATTTGTGTCCAATTGAGTGGGAGACAACAACAGTCTCCATAAGACACAACTACACCCACACCTTCTGCAACTTCACTTACTGAGCGACAGCCACTACCTCCTTCTCCATCAATGGGCCAATGATAAAAGACCACCAAGAAGAGCCGGAATCACCCTTGGCTGATCTTCACAAACAGTTAACAGAGATCTAAATACAATAACACCACAATGCCTCGGAAATAACAGACCATCACGGTCCACACAAAGAAGCAGGATAAAGTGGTAGAAACAAGGGAGCAGGATACAGACCCAGAACACATCCCTGAGGAAGAAGCA
>NW_006921678.1:3373575-3374103 GCF_000298275.1 Orycteropus afer afer
TGTCATTGGAATTCCAGAACAGGAAGAGAAAAATAAAACCACTGAGAAGATCGTCCAAGATTTGCTGGGGGAGAATTTCCCTGATATGATGAAAGATGAGACTATATCCATTCAGGAAGTGCAATGAACCCCAAACAGGATAGACCCCAAAAGAAAATCACAAAGACACATCATCCTCAAACTCATCAAAACCAAAGACAAAGACAGAATCCTGAAAGCAGCATGCAAAAAACAAAAAGTTACGCACAAAGGGCAACCAGTAAGAATAAGCTCTGATTTCTCAGCAGAAACCATGCAAGTGAGAAGACAATGGAATGGTATATATAAAACCCTGAAAGAGAAAAATTTTCAACCATGAATTATATAACAAGCAAAACTGTCACTCAAATATTATGGTGAAATTAGATTTCCAGATAAACAGAAACTAAGGGAATTTGTTAAAACCAGACCAACCTTACAAGAGATACTAAAGGGAGTCCTTTGAACAGAGAACAAAAAATAGCAAATAACAACCGACCATTAATACAC
>NW_006921678.1:3375848-3376972 GCF_000298275.1 Orycteropus afer afer
ATAAAACATTGTTCCACCTCCTACTTTGGCAAGTAGCAACTGGGATCTTAAAAGCTAACAAGCTGCCATCTAGATGCAACGATGGGTCTCTCCTCGTCCAGAGCAAAGAAGAATGAAGAAAACAAAAATTCATGGAAACAATTAGTCCTAGCGATTGGTACACCAGCTGATCTGCAGCCTATTCAACTATGAGACCAGAAGAACTAGATGGTGCCCAGCTACCACTGGCATCCACTTGGAAGGGAATCTATGTAGGAGATCCTTGACAGAGAGGGAGAACAATGTGGAACAAAACTCAAAGTCATTTGGAGAAAAAAGGGGGGGGGGCAGGTTTGCTGGTCTGATAGAGTCTGGTGGAACCACTGAGACTATGGTCACTAACTGCCCTTCAGGTCAGGAATTGAACCCACACCTGTGGCTTCTAGCCAACAAAAGACAGGCATATGAGTTGAACATTTACCTGAGGTAGATACACTCCTTGCAGAGAACAATCATTGAGAAAGAAGGGCTACCTATGCACAGGGAGACAGCTCAGGGGGCAGGAGTGCATGGAGGGATGGACACTGGGAAGAGTTAACTATGGGGAGGAAGTGGGAGGGGAGCTGTTGCATTGTGATAAACTGTGGTCAATGTCATGAGACAAAGTATTTGTGAACTGCTGTATGGAAAGTGAATTTTCTCTGTAAATCTTCACCCAAATCATGATAAAAAAAAAAAAAAAGAAAGAAAGAAAGAAAGAAAGAAGGAAGGAAGGAAGAATAAATAGGGGCAACTTCTCGCTCACTCGCTGCCATTGAGTCATTTCCAACTCACAGTGATCCCTCCTTGGGTTTCTGAAGCTGTATCTCTACAGAAGTAAATTGTCCAATCTTCCTTCCAAGGAGTGGCTATTGGGTTTGAATCACCAGCTTTCTGGTTAGCAGTTAAATGCCTTAGTCACTATGCCACCAGAGTTCCCAGGGAAAATTTAGGAGTTCTAATACATGGCATTATTAGAATACCAAATGTAAGTGAAAATGGACAAACATCAGAATATAAACTAAATGATTGAGACCTTCTCAAAATTAAATTCTTATGTGCATCAAAAGACTTCTTCAAAGATTAATTTACAAATTGGGGAAAAT
>NW_006921678.1:3377722-3379635 GCF_000298275.1 Orycteropus afer afer
AAAAAAAAAAAAAAAGTGAGAACCAGGTCACAAATAGATATATGTACATTCATGTTCATCACAGCATTATTCATAATCATAAAGGGATGGAAACAAACTAAGTATCCATCAACAGAAGAACAGATGGCCAAAGTATGGTATATATACACAATGAAATACAATGCAACACTAAAGAATAATGTATAATCCACAAAACACTTCACAATGTAGATAAACTTGGAGGACATTATTCTGAGGGAAATAAGTCAATTCAAGAAGGGCAAATACTGTATTAGTCTACTATTGTAAAAAATGAAGAGAAGGTTTATATATGGAAGGAAACTATCTTTTTTTGGTTACCAGGGATAGGAGGGGATGGGAGGGAAAATTCCTAGATAGGTAAGAAATAAGTATTGATTTGGGTGAAAGGAAAGGCAATATACCAAAAGTGAGTGACAAACATACACATACACTCATACATACACACAAAAGAATGTGGGTAGCATATTAGTGCTGAAAGCACCCCCAGCAGAAAATCAGCAAGGTAACATGGACTTCAGTTTTTACCAGCCAAAGGAACTGTATTTGAGCAATTAGCTGAATGAGTTTGAAAGTGCATTCTTCTGTACAATCTTCTGAGTATAATGCAGCTGGACCAGTTCCCTAATTGTAGGCTGTAAGACAGTGGATGCAGTCATATCATGTCCAGTACTCTGACCTTAGAACTGGGAGCTAATAAGTGAATATTATTAAAAGCCACCAGTTTTGTGAGAATTTGTTATGTAGCAATAATAAACTAATATATGATGACAAGGCTAATCAAGGAAAAAGAATGAAGAAGTATATTATACCTGAGAATATTTCAATTTACAGACATAAGACCAAGATTTTCTGTGAAGCATCAAGAAAAACAAATATAATGAAAACTACATATAGGTGCACCAAATTAAAACTTATGAAAATTAAAAATAAAAAAAATTTTAAAAACCAGATAGAGATAGAAGATCATAATAATATAAAAACCAAAACCAAACTCACTGCCGTCGCGTAGGATCTGACTCATAGCGACACCTCCTTGGGTTTCGGAGGTAGTATCACTATGGAAATAGATTGCCCAATCTTCCATCTGAAGAGTGGCTGGTGGATTTGAACTGCCAGTCTTCAGGTTAGCAATCAAATGCCTTAGACACTACGCCAAAATTGCTGCTAATCTAGAATTCCAAGCTCAGTGAAAATATTTTTCAATAAGGATGGTGAAATAAAGTTCTGAAGTAAAAAAAAAAAAAAAAAGTAAAAGTAAAAAAAATGGCAATAGAATCGCCATTTTAAATATAATGAGAAATAAGATACATGGCAAAAATAGTTGGGAGGTAAATAAATGAAATTAAGATATCCTAAGAATGTTTCAATTGAAATATACCCTGAAGGCTGACTTTTTGCAATCCTTAGTGTTTGGGTGAGACTAAGCCCTCCATTGTTAATTAGCATGAGGCTTCTGTTAGACTATAGTATCCTCTGAAAGAAGACTTCTGATCTTACACATTTATAATGAAAGTTCTATCAGCCACTGTGAACAACCAGTCTCAATGAGAAGATCTTAAAGAAATGCCCAAGATTTCTTTTAAACTATATAAAGGAATTTGAAGATCTTTGATATTATGGACAAGAAGAATACATATGGGCCTCAATGAGACAAAATTGCCCAGGGAATTTTCAGTAGATGTCTATTCTCAATTTAACTAAAAGTATGGTTTTTCCAAGGAAACTTAGACCTCCAGGGGTATGGTAAGCACCAGGCTGATGCAAAAAGGGCAAGGAGGCCACATATTCTGACCTCCTCTAATCCCACAAAAGGAAGGCAGAATCACTATCAATAGCCCAAAGCCTATTACTGCAAGGCCAGACATACTGCCTCCCTCAAGCCCTTTCACCAA
>NW_006921678.1:3380135-3380917 GCF_000298275.1 Orycteropus afer afer
GAGCTCCTCAGTTGCTCATAGAAAATCCCACCTTGGAGTTTACAAAGACTTATGGGTAGAAAAGCCACACTAAGTAATTTACTACACCACAGCTGATAAACAAAAGGTTGGTAGTTAAAACCTACCAGCTGCTTCATGAGAGAAAGATGAGACAGGCAGCACATGTGAAGATGTACAGCACTGGAAACCCTATGAGGCAGTTCTGCTCGGTCCTTTAGCATAGCTACATGTCAAAATCAAATCAACCTTAATGGATTTTTTGTTTGTTTGTTTACTTTATGGGTTGCACATTTCCTCTCACAAAGACTAGTGAGAAGGGGAAGAGAGAAAGACAATTTTTAAAGTCTGTTTAATTTAAAAAGAAGCACTGGTAGCACAATGCCTAAGGCATTTGAATGCTAACCAGAAGGTTGGGGGTTCAAACCCACCTGCCACTCTGTGGAAGCAAGACTGGGTGATCTACTTCTGTTAAGATTTATTGTCTCGGAAGCCCAAATGGCATCACTATGAGTCGGAATCGACTCGATGGCAGTGAGTTTGACATTTTGCTTTTTGGTTAATTAAAAAGTAGCAGCTGGAGTAAATGGTCCATTATTTAGCTAACAGCTAATTTACGCAAATTTAAATATTTTAAAAGTTGACCCAGAAAAATGGAGTCTCACCAGTGAGCACCACGTTTATTTTTCACTCTGGCATCTAAGGACTTTAAGAACTAGGTACAACAGTTTGAATTGGGATCTTTGGTGCTCTGAACAGCTCACTGAATCAGAGTGCACCAAACA
>NW_006921678.1:3381142-3382960 GCF_000298275.1 Orycteropus afer afer
TAGCAGCTTATCAGCGACCAATACAATATTCCAGCAGGCAGTGGCAGAGACCTGCCTCCAGTGGCTGATTTTGTCAGTAATTTGGGTGGTGTGGGTGCAGCCAGACATGGGCACCATTGCTGAGACCACCAGAAAGGCTAGCGCCCTCCCCTCCCAGCAGATTACAGAATGGACTTGGGTCAGACTGGGAGACACCTTGCTTTTCTTTGCCATGGTTATCAGGACTTCAGGTCACTGGCAGGTACTCCCCCGACTCCACCACAGCTAAAATTGCATGCATCTTTGTTTGGCGCCGCAGGTGGACAGTATCACAGACAAACTCCAGAGCCGGCCATTGGTGGTCTGGTTGGATTCCGTCAGCACCGCAGGCAGACGGGACACGGAGAACAAAGAAACTGCAGCTGAGCCCGGTCCCACGAATTTTGCCTTGGAGCCATGCTTTGGTGCTGCGGGACTGTGGAGGCGGGGTCTTTGAGTGCGCATGAAATTGGCGGAAATTTGTGACCCTCTAACAAGAGGAATTTTTCCTGAGATTGAGCCATGGTCTTGCAAATAAATACATCATCAATAAAAGCCTGCTCAGGTACTCCCCCAACTCCAACACTCCTAAAATTACACACATCTTTGGCGCTGCAGGTGGGCAGTATCACAGACAAACTCCAGAGCTGGACATTGGCAATCTGGCTGGATTGCATCAGCACCGCAGACAGACAGGGCACAGAGAACAAAGAAACTGTAGCTGAGCCCAGTCCCGTGAATTTTGCCTTGAAGCTGCGCTTTAGTGCTGTGGGGCTGTGGAGGCGGGGTCTTTGAATGTGCCTGAAATTGGTGGAAATTTGTGACCCTCTAACAAGAGGAATTTTTCCTCAAGTTGAGCTGCAGTCTTGCAAATAAATACGTCATCAATAACACCCAGCTCAAAGCCCTAGAAACCGACCCTAGCAACATCAAGCTTTCCTTCTTCTGCTCCCACCTTCTCTGCCAATAACTTCACTCATTCAATAGAAGAAACCATATTCAGCCAATTACCATAAAGCCTCATGTTTCAAACTGTAAACCCTCTGTACAAAAAACAGAAACACATATCCACACTACACACAGTGATTCCACCATCACAAAGAAAATAGCAGAGTGACCCAAAACACCTGAATCAATAATAAGATAAAACACACCATCCTCACCTTTTCAAAATATTAAATCATAAAACCAAGACAAAGCAAATCAACACATAACCAGCAGCTAGAGACAACCTAAAGAGACAAGCTCTACCAGATTCCAAGGGCTTAAGAAGAGGTTCTGATTTATAGTAACCCCAAGAACTCTCTGCACCAGCACTACACAACTGAAAAGGTCTAAGTTTATACCGTTTTTTTTTTTTCTTTTCTTTTCTTTTTTTCTCTCATGATTAACCCAACTACTTCTTGGGTATTTTTGTTTTGTTTTGTTTCTGCTTTTTTTTAATTTCCTGTTTGTTAGTTTGTTTTGTTTCTTCATTATTCTCCTTCTCTACATTTTCCCTCTTAGTGACCTATTCCCAGATATTGCATATTTACCTGTTTTCTTTTTCTTTTCTCAACTTTTTCTTTTTTTTTGGTTACTGTTCCTGTGTGATCCCAGGGTGTATTTTTTGTCCATGTGCTTTTAGTTTTTTCAATGGTTATACAATTGTAAATTTTGCCTAACTGAGTGGGAGACAACAACAGTCCCCATAAGATACAAGTACAACCACACCTCCTAAACTTCACTTACTGAGCAAGAGCAAGCACCTCCTTCTCCACCAGTGGGCCAATAATAAAAAACCACCAAGAAGAGCCTGAA
>NW_006921678.1:3400029-3401453 GCF_000298275.1 Orycteropus afer afer
AAAAAAAAAAAAAAGTTAGCCCAGAGTCAAACAAGTGGTAGTCTGTGATAGTACAAAAAATTGCTCTGTAAAACAAAGAGTCTGAAGGGGGACAGAAACCCAGGGGAGTAAAATATTTTAATGTTAGTAGCATCAAAAATGAACAAATAAGAAAGTTTTGAAATGAATGGCAATTTATGTAAAGGAAGATGGACAAAAGGGATAATATATTTCTATTTTGAGTTATTTGTAATATTGCTATATGAACCTTCTCTACCTCTCTTATCTTTTTGGAAAGTCTGATAAGCTCATAAATACCTTCTGTGTATGGTGAATTCTGGAAAATATAAAGTGAATTATTGCCACATTTCGGTTAATGTGGAGCAGAAATAGAGTCACAGCAAGAAGGTCTGGAATAGACAACTTCTCATCAGAAGTAAAAACTTAATGAAAGGTGACTAGAAGATGGTATCCGACAACCTTTGGGCGTCAGAAAGATTTGATTCAAGACTGGGATTAGGTGATGCTGCTGATAGGTAGAATAGCATTAAAACAAACAACATAAGTAAAAGAAAAATGTTCTCTTAGACTACCTTTCTCAGAAATAAAATTTCCAACTTTGCTATGGTAAGGGGTAGTCATCTGTTGCTTTAAAATCATAAAGCTGAGATGTTGTAATATACAGAGGCATGTTCTAATGTAGGAGTATCTCTTCTTTTCCACCCCCAATTGTGATAAGTCTGTTGCAGTACAGCAACAGAAAACAAAGTATTTTTTTTTTGTTTGTTTGTTGTTATTGTTCATTTGTTTATTGCCTTTAAATAAAAAGTAAAATAACAGAAAAGCTTTTATAGAGATCTAGGAAGAAAACTTACACATCATCTATAAGTTTAATATTTTACTGGAGAAGAAGAAATATAAGTTTTAAGAATTACCTTTTGAGCTGCAAATATTTTTGAACTTGTACAGCCTGCAAAGCAGGGGGAGAAATATTCAATATTGTCTCTTCCACATATAGAAGAATAAAATGAAGATGAGCATTTACAGTGAGAATTACAAGGAGCTGTCAGGTTTCCCAACTGCCCTGTTCTGTAAAAAACAGATTAAATGTAATTATGGTATGTGGTGGGAGTTCTGGTGGCATAGTGCCTAAGACTGTTGTTGTTATGTGCCACTGAGTCAGACCCAACTCATAGCGACCTCTCCTTGGGTTTACAAGGTGGTTTCACTATGGAAGTAGATTGCCCAACCTTCCTTCCGAGGAATGGCTGGTGGGTTTGAACTACCAGCCTTCTGGTTAGCAGTCAAATACCTTAGGCACTCAGGAGCTCTGGTAGCATAGTGGCTAAGGCACTTGACTGCTAACCAGAAGGTTGGTGGTTCAAACCCACCAGCCACTCCTCGGAAGAAAGATGGGGCAATCTACTTCCATAGTGATACTGCCT
>NW_006921678.1:3401553-3407054 GCF_000298275.1 Orycteropus afer afer
AACAGCATAGTTCTGTGGACTATACAATTAGATATGTTCTTTTGAACAATTAACGACAGTATTCTAAATCTCTAATTCATGTTTATAACCCCCTGCCATCAAGTTGATTCCAACCCCTGTTGAGTTTCTAAGGCTGTAAATCACTGTAGAACTAGATTGCCTTATCTTCCTCCAGCCGAGCAGCTGGTGGTTTGAACCACAATCTTCTGGTTAGCAGCCAAATGCCTTACAAAACATATTTATAGGACTCTGTCAACAAGTTGGGTATTCAAAATCATAACAAGATTTTTTGGCCATTTTATCTAACAACTTAGCTATATTTTCTACTCTATATACAAATTAATTGAACATCTTCCTTTGAGTTCATGGGTCAGAAATATTTTAAAAACCTCAATGAGAAAAATTAAAGAAATTCTTGTGATTTTGCTTTTAACTGTAATACAGAGTAAAAGATAAGCTTGGAGAAAGCTGATAAATAAATGCTTGTGGCACATTTACCCCAAATTCTGTCCTTCTCTCATCCACATTTTTAAAATTCCAATTTTTCACTTGGCTTATGTTGTTGTTCAGTGCCATTGAGTTGGGTCCAACTCATAGCGACCCTATGTACACTGGCACAAAACACTGCACCATCATGTGCCATCCTCACAATCCTATGCCTGAGCCCACTGTGGCAGCCACTGTGTCAATCCATCTCGTTGAGGGTCTTCCTCTTTTTTGCTGACCTTCCGCTTTACCAAGCATGATATGCTTCTCCAGGAGATGGTCTCTTCTGACAACATGACCAATGCAGGTGAGACAAAGCCTGGCCATTTTTGCTTCCAAGGAGCATTCCAGCTGTACTTCTTCCAGGACAGATTTGTTAGTTCTGGCAGTCCGTGTTACTCTCTGTATTCTCTGCCAGCACCACAACTCAAAAGCATCAACTCTTCTTTGGTCTTCCTTATTCATTGTCCAGCTCTCACATGCATAAGAGGTGATTGAAAATACCATGGCTTGGCTAAGGCACACCTTAGTCTTCAAGGAGACATCTTTGCTCTTCAGCACTTGAAGAGCTCTTTTGCAGCAGATTTGCCCAGTGCAATACATCATCTGATTTCTTGACTGTTGCCTCCATGGGTGTTGATTGTGGATCCATGTAATATTAAATCTTTGACAACTTCAATATTTTCTCCATTTATCATAATGCTGCTTATTGGTCCAGTGTGAGGATTTGTCTTTTCTTTATGATGAGTTATAACCCATACACAGACTGTAGTCTTCATCAGTAAGTGCTTCAAGTCATCTTCACTTTCAGAAAGCAAGGTTATGTTGTCTGCATATCACAGGTTGTTAATGAGTCATCCTCCAATCCTGATGCAGTGTTTTTCATATAATCCAGCTTCTCATATCATTTGCTCAGCATATACATTGAATAAGTATGGTGAAATGATACAACCCTGACACACACCCTTCCTGATTTTAAACCATGCAATATCCCCTTGTTCTGTTTGAATGACAGCCCCTTTGCTAAGTACAGGTTCCTCATGAGCACATTTAAGTGTCCTGGAGTTCCCATTCTTCTCAATTTTTTATGATCCACACAGTTGAATGCTTTTGCATAGTCAATAAAACACAAACATATTTCTTGTATTCTTTGCTTTCAACCAAGATTCATCTGATATCAGTGATGATATCCTTAGTTCCATGTCCTCTTTTGAATATGGCTTGCATTTTTGGAGGTTCCTTGTCAATATACTTCTGTAACTGTGTTTGAATTATCTTCAGCAAAATTTTACTTGTGTGTGATATTAATAATATTGTGTGATAATTTACACATTCTGTTGGATCACCTTTCTTTGGAATGGGTACAAATATGGATCCCTTCCAGTCAGTGGGAGAGGTCTTCCAAGTTTCTCAGTATAAATGAATAAGTGCCTCCAGTGTGGCATCCATTTTTTGTAACATCTCAATTGGTATTCCATCAATTTCTGGAGCCTTGTTTTTCATCAATTCCTTCCGTGCAGCTTCAACTTCTTCCTTCAATACCAATGATTCTTGACCATATGCCACTTCCTAAAATAGATGAACATTGAGCAATTCTTTTTGGTACAGTGACTCTGTGTATTCCTTCCATCTTCTTTTGATGTTTCTTGCATCATTCAATATTTTGCCCGTAGAATCTTTCAAAATTGCAATTCAAGGCTTAAATTTCTTCTTCAGTTCTTTCAGTCTGAGAAATGTGTAGCATGTTCTTCACTTTTGGCTTTCCTTGCACACTTCATTGTAATATATGGCTTTTAGCAGCTTGCAATAAATATTTCTTATCCCTACCACACAAAGCATGGCCATATATGTCAGAAATGATAAACATATGTAATGCAGTGTGTGCAACTTCTGAAATTTTTCTTAAAAGATGGTTCATGCCTTCTTTTTCAGATGTTTTCTTTCTTGTTTTATAATGTCTGGAAGGAGATGATAATGCTTTGAACTCCAACAACTAGCCATCTGAATCCATGAAGTCATGGTAGCAATACAGGTAAGAGAGCAATAAGACAGACAGAACCTGGTTATCTCATACCATAACTTACTATCCCAGCTCTTTTCTAATATCCTCCAGGTATCTTGAAGTAACAAGAAAGAAATCAAGTTTTATGTTGTTCAAACCATCTTTTCTTTCTCTTACTTACTGCCAAAGGAAATATAATTTTACTTCTTCTTAAATAGGGAAAATAGGCTAAATATATGTATTACAATCTTTTTCTCATTATGATATACTGTAAGCATTCACAAAGTACTAGAGAATAAAGAACACGCCTAGTTTCAATACCCGGTTTTCCTATGTCTTCAGTATAAAACCTCTTTGTATCTCCCTTTTTTCTAAAAATTCCATCCAATAGTGAACTTTCTATTCTCTCCATCCTCTCTTTTAAGGAGCATTTTGGTTGTATTTCTGCCAAATATAATTTCAATTCACAATCTAATTTTAATATAATAAAATTCATTAATCTTTTCCTTACAATTCGAGCATTTTGTGTATTCTTTAAGAAACTTTACTTATACTAAGGTCAAAAGCTATTTTCCCTGTTTTTTTTTTTTTTTTCTAAACATTAAATGCTTTGTTTTACATAATTTATATCTTTTATACACTGGAATAAAATTTTTGTATAGGGTGAAGTAGGAATCTAATTTTTCCTATTGAACAAATAAATGTCCTAGTACTGTATTTTGAAAAATTCAACCTTCTTCAACAAAGTTGTAAGTTGGCATTTGTCATATATAAAGTGTAGGAGGGGTCGCTATGAGTCAGGTCTGTCTCAACAGCACATAACAACAACCACAACATGTACTTGTGAAGACAATTATGAGTCTCTTTTTAAAAAGATTTTTAGTATGAAATGGGAGATATTACACTTTGCTCTTTTTTGGTGAGTGAATTAGGTATTCTTGGTCCTTTTCTTTTTTGTATGACTTCAAGAATAAATTGAAGTTCCATTTTAAAAATTAGGATTTTTATGAGAATTATAATGAAATTGTAAGTTACTTTACAGAGAAGTGATAGTTTTATGAAGCTTATTCTTCTAATATATGAAAATTATAGCTTTTCATTTATTTAGGTATTATTTTATAGTTATCAGTAAAGTTTTCTTTGTAAAGATTTTAGATGTTTGATTATTCCTACTTTGTTGTTTTTGTCAATTTGCAAATAAAAATTTTTATAAATATGACTTATTTCTTGCTATTGTGTAATTTTATATATTGTTTTTGCATGCAGAAATTATCAACTGACCTATTATTAATCCAACCAATTATAAATTCTCAGGAATTTTGCATAAATAAAGTTAAATTTTCTGAGAATAATAGAAAATATTTTTTCTTTTCAATCCTTATACTTTTTAAGACCGTATTTTATTTCTTACTGTAATGCCTAAGAATCTGTAGATTCTCAGACAAAAGTAATAACACATATCTTTCTCTTAACATTGATTTGAAAGAGAACAATTTCAATGTATTTTAAATTTATCCATATTGAAATATGGGAGCTTTGGTGTCGTAGTGCCTAAAGCACTTGACTGCTAACCAGAAGGCTGGCAGTTCAAACCCACCAGCCACTCTTCAGAAGGAAGATTGGGCAATCTACCTCTGCAATGATACTACCTTAGAAACCCAAGGAGGGGTCGCTATGAATCAGAGATGACTAGATGGCACATAACAACAACACAACATACTGAAATATACTTTTATCAAATTAAGGGATTTCCTATATATTGTTAGTTTGCTTAAAGTTTTTTTTTTTTTTTTTTTTTTAAGTGCAGGTGTCTAAATATAATTTAGGAGCTCTGGTGGCATAGTGCCTAAGGCACCTCTTGTTCTGAACTTTATCCTTTATCAGTTGGTGTAAAATGTTTGAATATTCCTTTTATCTTATCTCTCAATTCTCTATTGTTGTTCTTAGGTGCCAATATAATGAAATACTACCTGGTCCTGCACGATCCTCACAATAATTTCTACATTTGACTCCATTGTTTCAGCCATCGTGTAAATCTATTTCATTGAGGGTTTCCCCTTTTTCATTGACCCTCTATTATAGCAAGGATGATTTTTTCTCCAGGGACTTGTCCATCCTGATAATGTGTAAAATTACATGAGATGAACTCTTTTCATCCTCTCTTCTAAGGAGGATTTTGTGTGTATTTCTGCCAGGACAGATTTGTTAGTTCTTCTGGAAGTCCATGGTATGTTAAACATTCTTGGCCAATACAAATCTTCTTTGATCTTCCTTATACATTATCCAACTTTTTATATACCTAAGAAGCAATTAAAAATACTGTAGCTTTGGTCAAGTACACCTTAGTCCTCAAACTGATAGTCCAGAAACATTGTCCAATACAGAGGAGGAAGATGAGTCACTTAGCTTAGAAAGCTCTCAAAGTAGAACTGGGAAAGAGCTGCATTATCAGAGTAAAATCAGCCTTACTCATATGGATAAAGTAAAGCTTTCAAGACCTCCATTTCCTGATGTGGCACTACTCAAATTGAAGAGAAAGAGTGGCAAACATCCATTAATAATCAGAACATGGAATGTACGAAGTATGAATCTAGGAAAATTGGAAATTGCCAAAAATGAAATGGAATGTATAAAGATTGATAAACTCACCATTAGTGAGCTGAAATGGACTGGTTTTGGCCATTTTGAATCAGTCAACTATATGATCTACTATGCCAGAAATGACAGTTTAAAGAGGAATGGCATGGCATTCATCATCACAAAGGATGTTTCAAGATCTGTCCTGAAGTACGATGCCTTCAGTGATAGGATAATATCCATATGCCTACAAGGAAGACCCATTAATACGACTATTATTCAAATTTATGTACTAGCCAAAGATGAGGAAATTGAGGATTTTTATCAACTTCTACAGTCTGAAATTGACTGAACTTGCAAACAAGATGTGTTAATTATCACTGGTGACTGGAATGCAAAAGTTGGAAACAAAGAAAAATCACTGGTAGTTGGAAAA
>NW_006921678.1:3409128-3410275 GCF_000298275.1 Orycteropus afer afer
TGCCAAAAGAACTAACAGATCGGTCCTGGAGGAAGTGCAGCTGGGATTCTCCTTGGAAGCTAGGATGGCCAGACTTTGTCTCACCTACTTTGGTCATGTCAGAGGGGACCATTCCCTGGAGAAGGATGTCATGGGTGGTAAGGTGGAGGGTCAACGAAGGAGGGGACAGCCTTCGCCAAAATGGATTGACATGGTGGCTGCGATGATGGGCTCAAGTATAGCAAGAGTCATGGAGCTGGCGCGGGATTGGGCGGTGTTTCATTCTGCTGTGCATGGGGTCACTATGAGTCAGAAATGACTCGACAGCACCTAACAACAACAACAAAAAGACATATAAAGATAGGGAGAAAAGATTAAAGTTGTCCAAGACTTCATATTGCTGGTTCTACAATCAATGGCAATGGAAGCAGCTGCCAAGACATCAAAAGATGTATGGTGTTGGGCAAATCTGTTGCAAAAGATCTCTTTTAAGTGCTGAAGAGCAAAGGTGTCTCCTTGAAGACTAAGGTGTGCCTAAACCAAGCCATGGTATTTTCAATCACCACATATGCATGTGAGAGCTGGACTAAGGAAGACTGAAAAAGAGTTAATCCTTTTGAGTTGTGGTGTGGGTGAAGAATGCTGAAAGTATTGTGGACTGGGAAAAGAACTAACAAATCTGCCCTGGAGGATTGCAGCCAGAGTGCTCCTTGGAAGTGAGAATGGCCAGACTTCTTCTCATCTACCTTGGTCATGTTATCAGAAGAAACCATGATCTGAAGAAAGATGTCGTGCTTGGTAAAGTAGAGGGTCAATGAAATAGGGGTAGCCCCTCAGCAAGAGGGACTGACATAGTGGCTGCAGTGGTGGTCTCAGATATAGTAGGGATTGTGAGGCTGGCACAGAATTGGGCAGTATTTCATTCTGTTGTACATAAGGTTGCTATGAGTCGGAGACGACTCAACAGCACGTAACAAAAAAGACATGTGAAGGAGTTCTGGTGACACAGTGCTCAAGGCACTGGTTGGCAGTTCAAATCCACCAGCTACTCCAGCTTTCTTTTAATTAGTGTTAACATAATATAACTTTCTTCATTCCTTTACTTGTTCTTTTCCTTTTTATTGTGATTTGGGTGGAAATTTACAGAGCAAATTCACTTTCCATATAG
>NW_006921678.1:3410613-3417965 GCF_000298275.1 Orycteropus afer afer
CAAATGATTTTGAGTTTGGTTCAACTTTGTTCTCCCTGTCTATCCAGGATCTCCTACATAGATCCTCTTCCAAGTGGTTGACAGTAGAAGCTGGGCACCATCTAGTTCTTCTGGTCTCATAGTCATATGGGCTGCAGATCAGATGGTGTACCAGTCACTAGGACTAATTGTTTCCATGGATTTTTGGTTTTCTTCATTCTTCTTGGCTCTGGATAAAGAGAGACCCATCGTTGCATCTAGATGGCAGCTTGCAAGCTTTTAAGATCTCAGTCACTACGCACCACAGTGGGAGGTGGAACAATGTTTTGCATAGTATGTTATGCCAATTGAGCTTAATGTTCTCTGCGATTATGGTCCTGAGCCCACAGTTTCAACTACTCTGTCCCTCTGGGTAGCTGGCTGTGACCAAGCAGTGACCACAACCTTGCCCCTTGTCAGCTCCATTATACAGTTGGGAATTCAGATCATACACATAAAGTTATACCACTGTCTGCCAACCCTATACCATTCCTTTACTTTTAATCTACCTGTGTCTTCATTTTTAAAGTGAATTTCAATAGACAAAATATAGTTGGGTCATTTCTTTCATATACTCTGTCAGTCTGTGTTTTAATTGGTGTATTTAGACAGCACTCACATGTAAAGAGATTATTGACATACTCAAATTAATATCTACCATATTTATTATTGTTTTCTATTTATTGTACTTTTTATTTCTTTGATTGTATTCCCCTCATTTTCTGCCTTCTCTGGTTTTAATTGGCATGTTAGATTTCTCTTTCTTTTCATCTCTTATGGAGCTCTGGTGGTGTAGTGCCTAATGGATTTGACTGCTAATTAGAAGGATAGTGGTTCAAACCCACCAGCCACTCCTCAGAAGGAAGGTTGGGCAGTCTTCTTCCGTAGAGATACCACCTCAGAAACACAAGGAAGGGATGTTATGAGTCAGGATTAACTTAATGGCAGTGAGTTTCTTTTGGTTTTGCATCTTTTACCATATGAGTTTTCTGCTTTTAAAATATTTTAGTGGTTGCTCTAGGGTTTTAATATGCATTATGACTAATCTGAGGCTACTTTAAAATTATACTACTTCACAGGTAGTGGAGGTATTTCAGACTATTTTCACTCTTTCTTTTTGACCCTTATAATAATGCTATATTTATTTCACTTATCCATAAGCTAACTACTCAGTACATTGTTGTTACTATTTTTAAAATATAGCTATTCATTAGGATCAATTTTTTAAAAAATAAAAGTAGAAAATTTTATTTTACCTTCATTTATTTCTCCTCCTCTTCCTTTCTTATGTCAATCTAAGTTTAAGTCCTATAAAATTGTCCTTCTTTCTGTAGGACTTCTTCTCACCAGGCAGGTCCACTGATGACAAATTTCTTCAGTTTTCATTTGTCTGAAAATTTCTATTTCTACTAGGAATAATCTCACTAGGTACAGAATCCTAGGGTTTTTTTTTTTTTTTTTGCTTTGTTTTGTTGTTTCCACACAACACTTAAAATATTTCACTCTTTTTTCACATGGTTTCTCAAGAGAACTTCAATTAATTCTCATCCTTGATTCTCTATAAATCAGTTGTCATTGAGTTGATTTCCAGTAGAAACCTCCATATTCTCACAATAGAACTGTGTTATGGTGTTTTCAATGGCTGAATATTTTGAAAGTAGATCACAGGCCTTTCTTTTGTTACTCTCCCTTTACTCTTTAACTTTCAAGTTTTCCTCTACTGTCAATTATCTTCACCCTGAAAAGTTTTCTTGCAGCTCTGACAAATTTTATTAGTTATTCCTCATCTGAAATTATCATTGTATTCACCTTCACTCTTGAAGTGAAGAATATTTTCACTAAATAAAGAATTATGAGTTGGCAGTTCTTTTCTTTCAGCTTTGTAAAGATGTTGCTTCATTATCTTCTGGTCCCATGTGTTCAGATGAGAAACTCAGTGAGTAGTATTATCATTCCAATCAATAGTATGCTAACATTCTTATTTATAATGTAAACATCTAGATCACCTATGGGACTTTTCTATTGCAAATTTTGTCTCATAGTTTTGGCCATGTCCTTTGGCTTGCCTGGTATGTTCCTTTTGAATGCCAAACCTTTGTGTAAGATACTTCATAAGCTGTGGTTGATATCATCTTTCTTTGTTAGAGTGTTGGCTCTACCTTTCTCCTGCTGGATAGTGGGTTGGATGACCACATGAATCCAATTAGACATTATATTAACTCCTGGCTAGTCTCTTGTATGGGAGCTCTGGTAGCATAGTGGCTAAGACACTTGCCTGCTAACCAGACGGCTGGCGGTTCAAACCCACCAGCCACTCCTCGGAAGGAAGGTTGGGCAATCCTACTTCCGTAGTGATACTGCCTCGGAAACCCAAGGAGGACTCGACAGCACATAACAACAACAACAACAAGTCTCTTGTATGTTATGAAGGCCCCAATCTCAGACTTTAGCCTTGCAGAGTTAGTAATTAGGAACCTGGAGTGTTCACCAGAGTTCTTCCTCACAACACATTTTAAACTCCAGCTCTTATCCACAGAACATAACATTACTACTGAAAACTCTTGCCTACTTTTCACAGGATTCTTGCTTGATTTAGTAACTTCTTTCCATGCACAGCTTCATAATTCAGAAAATACATTAAGTGAAAACCTGACAGGTTTTTCTCATTTGTCTACTTCCTTCTCTCTGCTATTTTAGCTCCTCAAGCCCTAATTTTTGTCTCCTCAGGCTTACTGTTATGTTATATGCTGTCGAGTCGGCCCCGACTCATAGCGACCCCTCCTTGGGTTTCCGAGGGAGTATCACTATGGAAGTAGGATTGCCCAACCTTCCTTCTGAGGAGTGGCTGGTGGGTTTGAACTGCCAGCCTTCTGGTTAGCAGTCAAGTGCCTTAGGCACTATGCTACCTCAGGCTTACAGGTCTATCAAAAATTTATGCCAGTTTCTCCTCTTCTTAGCCCATCTTCATTTTCCAAGGCCTTTTGCCATAATTATCACCTTCTTACTTAGGCCCAGAATTAGTCAATACACTCAGGAAAAACATAGCTGCAGAAGGTTGTCTCTCCTCTTCAAAATTTGTCTTTCTACAAGATTTCAGCTTTTCAGTTCCTTGTTTCTTAAACAACTCTCTGCTATCTTTAGGGAAATATTTTAAAACGTTATTCATTCCAGTATTTCTTCTCTACACCTGAAGGGTGGCACTATGCTTTCTATTTCTTTTACATATACAATAATTCCAGTAATAGTTTAAACATATAAATAATTATTGACTATTGAGTTCTGATATAAAAATATAATATACAAAATTATATTTACCTTTCATAATTTTCAGTGATCCCAGCAAACTGCACTGCTTCACAGCGTACAAAAATTATAAATGCAAGTAGTATAAGTGTTATAGCAGATGTAATTATTATAAATCTCATAATGGCTTTAGGAGACATTTCTAACTTGGAAATAATGACACCTCCCAGTATCAGGCCAATTGCACATCCTGGAAAGAAAAGAAGTCCTAAAAGGAAGAAGGTGGGGAGAGGAAACACAGTTAGAAAATAATCAGATGAAAATAGTACAGTGAATTCATATATTGATGCAATCGCCTTTGCTCCAAACATACTGCAATCATGGATTTAAATAAAAAGACAGGGAGAAAACTAAAAGGCATAACGAACATCTCATCCCACTTGAACCTCAAGAAAAATACAAACTTGTAAGGGTGGTTGAAGTCACAGACCTACTGGACTCTAAGAAATTGATAATAAGTTTTGCTCCAGTAATAATGGGGTAATATAGCAGTGAGTCTAAAACAAAATAGGAACATAATGCATGCAAAAAATATGGGAACTGTCTTACTGAGAGCTATAATTGATTAGCTGCTAGATCTATATTTTATAACAAAAGTCATGACTGCAGTGGCAAGAGTTCACAGACAGAGATTTGTTACCAAGAATTGAAGCAAACCATTCATTGTTGTCGTTGTTGTTATGTGCCATCGAGTTGGACCTGACTCATAGTGACCTCTCTTTGGGTTTCCGGGGTGGTATCACTATGCAAGTTGATTGCCCAACCTTCATTCCAAGGAGTGGCTGGTGGGCTTGAACAGCCAGCCTTCTGGTTAGCAGTCAAATGCCTTAGGCACTATGCTACCAGAGCTCCTAACCATTCATTGGATGTACAATATTGACAATTTCACTAAAAACTGGACCCCAGAACGCTCATTATAAGATTTGGTCTACTATTCTAGCACAAGGAATTAGAAAGAGGTAAACAAAAGAAAATAGAAAAGCAAGAGAATGAGGAAAAGAAGTATAGTTAGAAAATAATAAGATGAAGATAATACAGTAAATTCATATATTGATAAAATCCCTTCTGCTTTGAACATATAGCAATCCCATTTACAACAGATCAAACATTGTATGGAAGTGTCTGGCAACCCCTTTACAAGTAATTTTGGAGTGCTCAAAAAGATAAATTAAGATTCACCTCCCATAATAGTGAAGAAATAATAAAATTAAAAAGAAATGAATTGAAGAAAAAAGAAAAAGAACAGATGGATTGAGAAAGAATAAATAAACTCAGATATTAAAAAACATAATTATTAAATTTTAAATAGACATCTCAGAATAATATTCAGACTAAACACAATTGAAGAGTACAGTATACCTTGGAAATATTGTGGGTTTAGTTCTAGAACACTGCAATAAAATGAATATTACAAGAAAGATTCACAGAATTTTTTTGTTTCCTGGTCCATGTAAAAGTTATGATTCCACTATACTATAGTCTATTAAGTGTGCAACAGCATTATGAAAAAGTTTGAAATATTATGAGAATGACCAAAATGTTACATTGAGATATGGAGTGAGTACATGCTTTTGGGAAACTGGGGCCAACAGAGTTTCTCAATATAGGGTTGTCAAAAACCTTCAACTTGTGAAAAATGAAATATCTGCAAAGCACAATAAAGTGAAGCGCAATTAAATTATGTATGCCTGTATATTCATAAATTGGACTAGAAGTATGGGTTAATTGTCCAGTAAATAACAAAAAGAAAAAAAAAGAAGCAAATAACAAAAATGAACAATTAAAAGACATTGAGTACAGTGATCAAGATAAAATTCAACAGTGAGAAATTTTGGGGACAATATGTACCTTTGATATCACATGATAAAAATGGCACTTTGCCCCTGTGGTGTTCTTTCCAAATACCCATACTCTCAGTCTGTTGTTGTTGTTGTTGTTATTTGCCATCGAGTCGGCCCCAACTCATAGCGACCCCTCCTTGGGTTTCCAAGGCAGTATCACTACGGAAGTAAGAGTGCCCAACCAAACATCAGACGTTTTCCAGTAGTTTTCCAGTAGTTTTCCAGTAGGGGCATTCTACAAAATACCTGACCAGCAATTCTTGAAATGATTAAAATCATTAAAAACAAGGAAACTCTGAGAAAATGTCACAATCAGTAGGAGCCTAAGGAGACATTACTATTAAATATAATGTGATATACTTTATGGGATCATGGAATAGAAAAAACAATGTGAGGTAAAAATAAAGAAATCTTAATAAACTGTCATTCACAAATTTTAACAAAAGTATGAGATCAATGTAAGATGTTAATAATAGGGGAAACTAGATGTAGGGTTTGTGGGAATTCTCTGTGCTATATTCACAATCTTTCTGTAAAATCAGAAACTGCTCTAAAAAATAAAGACTTTTTTAAAAAAAGACAATGAGAATAGAAGAGGTATCACATAAAATCTGTAGTTGTATAATAATATAAAATGAAAAGAGTACCAGAGAAACAATATTTGAAAGAGTTTAGAGAAATGAGAATTTTCCACAATTAAAGACATATTAATACTGAGAATGAAAGTACACTCCAAATACTGAGAAAAAAATTTTTAAAGTAAATTAACCCTATCCTACACACAAGGAAACCCTATAGGTAAACTGTATGACATCAACAATAAAGCATAAATTGTAAGAAATGCCAGAAAGCATATTACTTGAAAAATAATGATTATTACACTGATAGCTAGGCTTTTTAAAGTAAAATTATGGTTGATAACCTAGATAGACACAAACACACACAAAATCTTGGGAACAGGGGGTAGTGAACTAACAGGAAGTGATTAAAATCACCTAAACCAAAACATGGAAAAAGTGAGTACAAAAACTAACAAGGGACTAATCTCTAAAATTTACAGAAAACATCAACACCTTAACAAAAAGACAAACATTCCAATTAAAAATTAGGCAGAAGATATGAACAGACACTTCACCTACAAAGATCTACAGGCAGCCAATGAACACACGAAGAAATGATAACAGTCATTGCTGTTGTTGGGTGCCATTGAGCTGGCTTCAACTCATAGTGACACTGTATCCCACAGAACAAAACACTGCCCTTCTCTGTGCTATGCTCAAAATCCCTGCTATTCTTGTGCACATCATTGCAGCCGCCGTGTCAATTTATGTCATTGAAAGTCTTCCCCATTTTCTCTCACCCTCTTCTTTTTCAAGCATGATTTTTTTCTCTAGGGACTGGTCCCTCTGACAACAGGACCACAGTAGATGAGATGAAATCTGGTCATTCTCACTTCTAATTAGCATCCTGGCTGAACTTCTTCCAGTACAGATTTGTTCATTCTTCTGGCAGCCCATGGTGTTTTCAGTACTTTTCAGCAACACTGTAACCCCAAAACATCAACTCTTCTTTGCTCTTCCTTATTCATTGTTCAGCTTTCACATGCATATGAGACAATTTAAAATGACAGTTGTTTTGGTTACCTAGTGCCAGCCTGGCAGGAATATACTACAAATGCAGTGGCTTGAATAAACAGGAGTTTATTCTCTTACAATTTTGGAGGCTTTAAGTCTGAGTTCAGAGTGCCACGCTCTAGGGGCTGGGTGAAATCCCCTCAACCTTGGGCTTCAGCTCTGCCTCCTGCTCCCAGCCCACTGAAGCTAGAGGCTTTTCTTCACTCAGACAGCTGCTGGTGGCTGAGGCTGACCAGCCTAAGGTTGACAAGTAAAAAAAGCATAGTCCCAATGTTACCAAACCACATGGCAGGCCACTAATTAAAATCCAGATGAAATCCCAAGATTGGCAGGACATGGCAGGCTATTGAACAATGACTTGGCTACATGCAGGGTTCAAGCATGCCAAAAGGCTAGAGACCATTCCCAAAGCTGCTTCTTATATATGGGAAGCAGACCACATCCCTAAAGCAGTTACTTAGCTGCTCCAGTAGATTCTACCATGGAGTTGATTGCCAGTCTCATCATGGGGAATAACTACCACCCAGCTGCCCAGCCACTCAACCAGGCCCAGCCA
>NW_006921678.1:3424575-3425778 GCF_000298275.1 Orycteropus afer afer
AAAGTACCATGCATGCAAGGAGACTAATAAATCTGTTCTGGAATATGTGCAGCTGTAATGTTCCCTGGAAGCAAGAATAGCCAGACTTCATCTCACCTACTTTGGTCATATTGTCAGAAGGGACCATTCCATGGAGAAGGATATCATGCTTGGCAAAGTGGAGGGTCAGCGAAAAAGAGTAAGGACCTCAACGAGACAGATTGATACAATGACTGCAACGATGGGTTCAGGTACAGCAAGGGTTATGATGCTGGCCCAGGACCAGGCAGTCTTTTGTTCTGTTGTACACAGGGTCACTATATATTGGAGTGCCTAAGGCACTTGACTGCTAATCAGAAGGCTGGTGGTTCAAACCCACCAGCCATTCCTCAGAAGGAAGATGGGGCAATCTACATGCATAGTGATACTGCCTCAGAAACCCAAGGAGGGGTCGCTATGAGTCGGGTCTGACTTGACGGCACATAACAACAACAACAACAACAGAAGAACAAAGTAGGAGGTCTCACACTCCCTGATCTCAAAACCTACTATACAGCCACAGTAGTCAAAACAACTTGCTTTTGGTACAATGACAGACACATAGACTAATAGAACAGAATTGAGAACCCAGAAATAGATCCATCCACCTATAGTCAGCTGATCTTTGACAAAGGAACGATATCCGTTAAATGGAGAAGAGATGGTCTCTTTCACAAATGGTGGTGGCAAAACTGGATATCCATTTGCAGAAAAATGGATCAAGATCCATTCCTCACATCATACACAAAAACTAACTCAGGATTGATCCAAGACTTAGTAAAGCCTAAAAGTATGAAGTTCATAAATATATATATAGAGAGAGAGAGAGAGGCAAACTTAGGGACTCTAATTTATGGCATATATAGACTTTGAAGCATAACCCAAAATGCACCAAGGGGAGAAATTAAACTAGGTGATTTGGACCTTCTCAAAGTTAAATTCTTATGTGCATCAAAAGACCTCTCCAAAGAGTAAAAAGAGATCCTGAAGATTGGGAAAAAATATTTGGCAATGACATACCTGACAAGGAATTTATCTCTAAAATTTATAGAAAACTTCAACACTTCAACATAAAAAAGACAAGCAATCCAGTTTTTTTTTTTTTTTTTTTTAAAGGCAGAAGACATTAATGGACACTTCATCAAAGAAGATATTTAGGTAGCCAAAAAACACATATAGAAATAT
>NW_006921678.1:3425878-3427443 GCF_000298275.1 Orycteropus afer afer
GTAGATTCTACCATGGAGTTGATTGCCAGTCTCATCATGGGGAATAACTACCACCCAGCTGCCCAGCCACTCAACCAGGCCCAGCCAAGTTGACACACAGCCTTAACTACCACAACAGTCATTAGCCATTCTAAACCCACTGCCATTGAGTCGATTCAAACTCTCTAGCAACCCTATACCAAAGTGTTTTTTTTTTTTTTTTTCTACAACAAAGCAGAACTTCCCTATAGAGTTGCCAAGGCTGTAAATATTTATGGAAGCAGATTTCCACTTCTTTCTGCCACGGAGCAGCCGGTGGTTTGAAACCACCAACTTTTAAGTAAGTACTTCAGCACTTTAACTACTGCACCATCAGTGCTTCTCTTTAGCCATTAGAGAGATGCAAATTATAACACAATAAAATATTGTAAAACTCCAAGAATAACAGCAGAGTTCAAAAAAGCAGAAAGCAACAAATGTTACAAACTTGTGGAGACTGGAACTTTCATATACTGCTGGTGGGACTGTAAAAGGTATCACCAAAGTCATGGATAGGAATATTGAAAATTGTAAAAATGTTACTACTACCCAAAGCAATCTATACATTCAATGTAATCCTGATGCAGAGTCCATCACATTCTTTAATGACATGGAAAAAAACAATTACTAATTGAAGCTTGAAGGCCTCTTTTCACTTGGGGTGGCTCTATACTAAGGACAGGGCCTGAGGTAGGTGGGCCTGGGGCTAGGAGGCTGCTTTCCCCTTGGGGGGAATTCACTATTTTAAGGCCAGGGCCTGAGGTAGGTGGCCCCAGGGCTGGGAGCGGCTTTTTGCTTGGTGGTGGCTCTTTATAAAGGCCAGAACCTGATGTAAGCAGGCACAGGGCTTGGAGGCTGCTTTTCACTTGGGAGCTGCTCTATATTGAGGCCAGGGCCCAAGGTATGTGAGCCTGGGGCTGGGGGCTGCTTTTTGCTTAGGGTCAGCTCTTTATTAAGGCTAGGGCCTGACATAGGTGGGCCTGGGGCTTGGAGGCTGTTCTTCACTTGTGAGAGGCTCTATTTTAAGGACATTGCCAGAGGTAGGCAAGTGCAGAGGGGTTAGGAACAAGTAAGAGAGATGAACTTGCCTATCAATATCTCATCTTGTGGTGGCTTACATGTTACTGTAAGGCTGGAGGCTATGTCACAGTATTGCAAAATGCCAGCAGGGTTCCCCATGGTGGGCAGGTTTCAGCAGAGATTCTGGGCTAAGACTTCTCAGAAGAAGGAAAAGGCCATTCATTTCTCAAATGATTGGCCAGTGAAAACCTTATGAATAACAGTGAAACACTCTCTGATATATTACTGGAAAACTTTATGAATAGCCCGGAAACACTGCCTGATATAGTGCCAGAAGATGAGCCCATCAAGTCGGAAGGCACTCAAAATTTGACTCCTGTTTTGGTTACCTAGTACCACTCTGACAGGAATATACCACAAATGAGATGGCCTTACCAAATAGGAGTTTATTCTTACAATTTGGAGGCTTTAAGTCCAAGTTCAAAGTGCCAGGCTCTAGGGGCTGGGTGAAAGCACCTCAACCTTGG
>NW_006921678.1:3434208-3434721 GCF_000298275.1 Orycteropus afer afer
AACAAATTCTGGCAAGGATGTGGAGAGATTGAGACTCTCATACACTGCTGGTGGGACTGTAAAATTATGCAACCACTGTGGAAATCAGTATGGCATTTCCTTAAAAAGTAACAAATAGAAATACCATTTAATGCAGCAATCCCATTACTAGGCATACATACTAGAGAAGGGAAAGCCGGGATACAAATAGATATATGCACACCTATGTTAATCACAGCACTATTCACAAAAGCAAAGAGATGGAAACTACCTACATGCCCATCAACGGAGGAATGGATAAGCAAACTATGGTATATGCACACAATAGAATACAATGCAACACTAGAAAATAATGTAGAAAACACAAAACAGCACATAATGTAGATGAACTTAACCTCATAATGGAGGACATTATACTGAGTGAACTAAGTCAATTACAAAAGGACAAATATTGTATCAGTCCACTATTGTAAAAAGTCAAGAAAAAGTTTATATACATAAGGAAACATTCTTTGCTGGTTACCAAGGATGGGA
>NW_006921678.1:3435747-3441608 GCF_000298275.1 Orycteropus afer afer
CCAAATAGGAGTTTATTCTTACAATTTGGAGGCTTTAAGTCCAAGTTCAAAGTGCCAGGCTCTAGGGGCTGGGTGAAAGCACCTCAACCTTGGGCTTTGCTTCCTGCTCCTGGTCCACTGAAGCTAGAGGCTTTTCTTCACTCAGATAGCTGCTGACTGCTGAGATAGACAAGCCCAGGGTTGACAAATAAAAAGGCACAGTCCTGATGTTACCAAACATGGCAGGCCATTAATTCAAGTCCATTGGAAGTCCCAAGGTCAGCAAAGCACGGCAGCCTGCTGAAAAATGACACAGCTACATGCAAGGTTCAAATATACCATATGCTAGAGATCATTCTCAAAGTGGCTTCTTATATAAGGGAAGCAGACCACATCCCCAAAGGAGCTACTCAGCTGCTCACAGTAGACTTCACCATGGAGTTGATTACTAGTCTTATCAGGGGGAATACTTCATCCAGCTGCCCAGTCACTCAACCAGGCCCAGCCAAGTTGACACACAAAGTTAACTACCACAATTCCACCCCTTGTCAACTTGGCCCCTGTACAGATCTTCAATGAGTGGCATCTGTACAGATCTCCTTCATTGTGTGGCTCTAATCCCCTAGTTCCTGAGTGGCGACCTCAGCCACTTGGCCTGGCAGGTCCTGTTCCTCTACCTGTTGGGTATGGTAGCCCTGCCGCCTCTCTCTTGGGCAGCAGCTGTGGCTCCATCTCACTGGCCCACATGAACAAGCAGCCACACACTCCAGAACCAAGTTGGTGAAGGTCTAACTCTTTCAAACCTTGGGGGCTATGGTGGTTCTATCCCCAGAGGCCATGGTCCTACCCTTTGAGGCTGAGACAGCTCTGCTTTCCGTTTCCTTGGTCTCTCTGCTTCTGCCAATTAATGCCAAAGGCAGCCCACTCCACCGAAAATCTTCCTTTCTCAACAGCACTCAGCTTTCTTGCCAGACAACCTGCTACTCCATTTCATGCCAGTCTCTTCTACCGATTAATGCCCAAAGGCAACCCACTCTGCCAGGAAGCCACCTGTGCAATGGCATCCAGCGTTCTCCTCTGTGAGCTAGTAAAAGTGTTGCTGGCTCATGCCAGTTCTCTCAGTTTTGCTCCTGTCATCTCTCATGCCAGTCTCTTGGCTCTGCTCCTGCCGTCTCTCATGTCATATGCCGGGGTCTCGGGTCAAGAACACACTCCACTCCTGTTTCTACATTTTAGGTATTTGTCAGAGAAGCACCCCACTTTCTTGTTACCATATTCTGTTCTGTTTACCTAGTACTGCTCTGACAGGAATATGCCACAAATGGGATGACCTTATCAAACAGGAGTTTATTCTTAAAATTTAGAGGCTTTAAGTCCAGGTTCAAAGTGCAGGGGCTGGGTGAAAGCACCTCAAACTTGGCTTTAGCTCTGCCTCCTGCTCCTAGCCCACTGAAGCTAGATGGTTTTCTTCACTTAGACAGCTCTGGCTGCTGAGACAGAAGAGCCCAGGGTTGACAAGTAAAAAGGCACAGTCCTGATGTTACCAAACCACACAGCAGGTCATTAATTCAAGTCCATTGGAAGTCCCAAGGTCAGCAGAGCATGGCAGGGTGCTGAACAACGACATGGCTACATGCAGGGTTCAACCATGCCATACGCTAGAGACCATTCCCAAAGCTGCTTCTTATATATAGGAAGCAGACCGCATCCCCAAAGCAGCTACTCAGCTGCTCACAGTAGATACCACCATGGAGTTGATTACTAGTCTCATCATGGGGGATACTACATCCAGCTGCCCAGCCACTCAACCAAGCCCAGCCAAGTTGACACACAAACTTAACTACCACAACTCCTCAGAGTAGAGATGACCTTAATGGATAACCTTAAAGGACAGAGTAAAGCTTTCAAGACTTCCACTGGCTGCTGTAGGACAAATCAAAATGAGTAGAAACAGATGCAAGCATCTATTAATAATAGAAACATGGAATTTACAAAGTATGAATTTAGGGAAATTGGAAGTTGTCAAAAATAAAATGGAATGCACAAAGATAGATATCCTAGCCATTAGTGAGCTGAAGTGGACGGTTTTGGCCATTTTCATCAGACAACCATATGATCTACTGTGCTGGGAATGACAAATTAAAGAGGAATGGTGTGGCATTCATTATCATAAAGAGTGCTTCAATATTTGTCCTGAAGTACAATGCTGTCAGTGATAGGATAATATCCATATGCCTACAAGACTAGTTAATACTACTATTATTCAAATTTACGCACCCACCACCAAAGCCAAAGATGAGGAAATTGAAGATTTTTACCAACTTCTGCAATCTGAAATGGACTGAACCTGCAATCAGGATGTGTTAATTACCACTGGTGACTGGAATGCAAAATTTGGAAACAAAGAAGAGTTACCAATATGCAAAATATGGCCTTGGTGACAGAAATAATGCTGGAGATCGCATGATAGAATTTTGCAAGACCAATGACTTACTCATTGCCAATACCTTTTTTCAACAACATCAGTTGTTGAAAAACATACACGTGGACTTCATCAGATAGAATACACAGGAATAATACTGACTACATCTGTGGCAAGAGGTGATGGAGAAGCTCAATATCTTTAGCCAAAACAAGGCCAGGAGCTGACCATCAATTGCTTATATGCAAGTCAAACTTGAAGTTGAAGTTGAATACAATTAAAACATACCCATGAGAGCCAAAATATGACCTTAGTAAAATTCCTACTGAATTTAGAGAACATTTAAAGAATAGATTTGAAGCAATGAACACCAATGACCAAAAACCAGAGGAATTGTGGATGGCATCAAGAACATCATCCATGAAGAAAGCAAGAGGTAATTACAAAAACAAGAAAGGAAGATCAAAACGGATGTCAGAAGAGACTCTGAAAATTGCCCTTGAATGGAGAGTAGCTAAAGCAAATGGAAGAAATGACAAGATAAAAGAGATGAACAGAGGATTTCTAAGAGCAGCTTGAGACGACAAAAGCAATTACTATAATGAAATGTGCAAATACATGGAGTTAGAGAACCAAAAGGGAAGAATATGCTTGGCATTTCTCAAGATGAAAGAACTGAGAAAAAATTTAAGACTTGCGTTACAATACTGAAAGACTCTATGGGCAAAATACTGAATGATGCAGGTAACATCAAAAGAAGATGGAAGGAATACACACAGTCACTGCACCAACATAAATATGTTGCTGTTCATCCATTTCAGGAGGTAGCATATGATCAAGAACCAATGGTACTGAAGGAAGAAGTTGAAGCTGCACTGAAGGAATTGTCGAAGACAAGGCTCCAGGAATTGATGGAATACTCATTGAGATGTTTCAACAAACAGATGATGCACTGGAGGGACTAACTTGGCTATGCCAAGAGATTTGGAAGACAGCTACCTGGCCAACTGTCTGAAAGAGATCCATATTTATACCCATTCCAAAAAAAGGTGATCCCACAGAATGTGGAAATTATCAAACAATATCATTATCAGTATCAATACCACATGCAAGTTAAGCCTTACTGAAGATAATTCAAAAATGGTTGCAGCAGTATATTGACAGAAAGCTTCCAGAAATGCAAGCTGTATTCAGAAGAGGAGGTGGAACAAGGGATATCATTCCTGATGTAAGATGGATCTTAGCTGAAAGCACAGAATACCAGAAAGATGTTTACTTATATTTTATTGACTATGCAAAAGCATTTGATTGTGTGGATCATAATGAATTATGGATAACATTGAGAAGAATAGGAATTCCAGAACACTTGATTGTACTCATGAGGAACCTGTGCATAGATCAGGAGGCTGTCATTCAAACAGAACAAGGGGATACTGCATGGTTCAAAATCAAGAAGGGAGTGTGTCATGGGTGGATCCTTTCACCATACTTATTCAATTTGTATGCTGAGCAAATAATCCAAGAAGATAGATTATATGAAGAAGAACATGACATCAGAATTGGAGGAAGACTCATTAAGAACCTGCGATACACAGATGACATAACTTTGCTTGCTGAAAGTGAGTATGACTTGAAGCACTTACTGATGAAGATCAAACACTACAGTCTGCGGTATGGATTACACCTCAATATAAAGAAAACAAAAATACTCACAACTGCTCCAATAAATAGCTTCACAGTGGATGGAGAAAAGATTGAAGTTGTCAAGGATTTTGTATTACTTGGTTCTACAATCAGCACCAATGGAAGTAGCAGTCAAGACATCAGATGACATATTGCATTGGCCAAATTTGCTTCAAAAGACCTCTTTCAAGTGATGAAGAGCAATGATGTCTCCTTGAAGACCAAGGAGCACCTAATCCAAGCCATGGTATTTTCAATTGCCTCTTATGCATGTGAGAGCTGGACAATAAATAAGGAAGATAGAAGAAGTGGGGGAGCTCTGGTGGTGTAGTGCCTAAGGCATTTGACTCCTAACCAGAAGCCTGGCAGTTCAAACCCACTCCTCAGAAGGAAGACTGTGAAATCACCTTCCATAGAGATACTGCCTTGGAAACCCAAGGAGGGGTTGCTATGAGTTGAATCAACTCAACAGCAGTAAGTTCAGTTTTTTGGTTTGATGAAGAAGAGTTGATGCTTTTGAGTTGTGGTGCTGGAGAACAATGCTATGAGTACCATGGTCTGCTAAAAGGACTAACAAATCTGTCCTGGAAGAATTGCAGTCAGAATGCTCCTTGGAAGTGCAAATGGCCAGACTTCATCTCACCTACTTTGGTCACATTGTCAGAAGGAACCATTCCCTGGAGAAGAATATCATGCTTGGTAAAGTGGTCAACAAAGAAGGGGAAGTCCCTCAATGAGATGGATAGACACAGTGGCTGCAACAATGGGCTTAGATATATCAAGGATCATGAGGCTGGCACAAGACCAGGCTATGTTTCATTCTGCTATGCATGGGGTCAAGATGAATTGGAGATGACTTGATGGAATCTAACAAAAACAATAATTTTATATGGAATGGAAAAGAGACTTTAGACAAGCAAATTGCTATGAGGAATACCAGAAAGATGTTCACTTGTGTTTTACTGACTATGCAAAGGCATGCACCTGTGTGGATCATAAAAAATTATGGATAACATTCAGAAGAATGGGAATTCCAGAACACTTAATTGTGCTCATAAGGAACCTGTACATAGACCAGGATGCTACAAGGGGATAGATACTGCATGGTTTAAAATCAGGAATGCAGTGTGTCAGAGTTGGATCTTTTCACCACACTTACTCAATCTGTATGCCGAGGAAACAATCCAAGAAGCTGGAATGTATGAAGAAAAATGCAGTACCAGGATAGGAGAAAGACTCATTAACAACCTGAGATATGCAGATGACACAACCTTCCTTACTGAATGGGAAGATGACTTGAAGCACTTACTGATGAAGATTCAAAACTACAGTCTGCAGTGCGCATCCCACCTCAATACAAAGAAAACAAAAATCTTCACTAGGCCAATAAGGTACATCACGATAAATGAGACAAGACTGAAGTTGTCAAAGATTTCATATTACTTGGTTCCACAATTAACACCAATAGAAGTAGCAGTCAAGAAATCAGACTTTGCATGACACTGGGCAAATCTGCTGTAAAAGTCCTTCTTAAAGTGCTGAAGAGCAAAGATGTATCTTTGAAGACTATGGTCCACCTAACCCAAGCCATGGTGTTTTCAATCACCTCATATGCATGGGAAAGCTGGACAATGAATAAGGAATACCAAAGAAGAGTTGATGCTTTTGAATTGTGGTGTTGGCAAAGGATGCTGAAAGTACCATGCATGCAAGGAGACTAATAAATCTGTTCTGGAATATGTGCAGCTGTAATGTTCCCTGGAAGCAAGAATAGCCA
>NW_006921678.1:3443972-3448950 GCF_000298275.1 Orycteropus afer afer
GGAAACCCAAGGAGGGGTCACTATGAGTCGGGTCCGACTCCACGGCACATAACATAACAAAGGGTAGATACATAGGTTCTCAGGAACCCAAGGAGGAGTCACTATGAGTTGGGTCCAACTCGATGGCACATAACAACAACAACAACAGGGGACAAAGTCATGATAACTTCTTAGCCACAGCCAACCACCCTGAGGGAGTGAGTTGTTGGACTTGTGGATTCAAGACCATGGTCACAGGGGACATCATGCTTAAATGGCATAATATGTTACACAAAAAGAAACACCTTGTTCTACATCCTAGGTTGGTGAGTAATGACTAGGGTCTTAAAAGCTTCTAAGTGGCCATCTAGATGCAACAATTGATCTCTCCTCATCCTGAGCAAAGAAGAATGAAGAAAAACAAAGACACATGGAAACAATTAGTCCAACGGACTAGTGGACCATGTGAACCTGAAGTGTAGTACATTACCTGGTATGGCTTTTCTAACCATAAGTCTTTGTAAACTCCGTGGTGGAATTTGCCATGAGCAACTGAGTAGCTCCTGATTGTTAAAGTTATCCACCTGGGGTATTTCTGTTGAAAGTGGAATGAAGCAATCTTCTGGGAAATGTTTTCTCTCTCAAGTGAGAGAGAATTCTGATGTTGGGATTGGTTAGTTTGGCCACTCTGCCAGGCTGTAAAGGAACCCTCCTAGAAGCAGAAGGAATCTCTCACTGCCAGCTGAGAGGTGTGAGAGACACACACTGCTGGGAGAAAGACTGAGAGAGACTGTTGGCTGAGAGATAGCAGTCTGAGAGAGACTGAGAGTGTTCCTGAACTTGAATTGTAGCCTGTTGCTTCCCTAATAAACCCCATAATCTGTGAGTTCTTTGTGGCCACTGCAGCAAATTGTTGAATCCAGCAGAGAGATGGTCATTGCTGTGGAGGAACAGTTGATGTCAGGGTTGGTGAAAGGGCAGGAGGGAGGCAGCATGTCTGGTCTTGCAGGAATAAGCCTTGGGTTACTGATGGTGATTCTGTCTTCCTCTTGTGAGGTTAGAGGAGGTCAGAAGGTGTGGCCTCCTTGCCTCTTTGGCAGAACTTCAGCATACATGACTATGAGACCAGAAGAACTAGATGGTGCGGCTACCATTGTCAAACACTTGGAAAGGGATTGGTGCAGGATCCATCCTGGATGGAGTGGGAGAAATTTTGGAACAAAACTCAAAATCAAAAAATAGCATGCTTACTGATCTGACAGAGATTGGTGATACCCCCAAGTCTATGGTCCTTAGTCACCCTTCAGGCCCTGGAATTGAATTCACTCCCATGGCTTCCAGCCAAACAACAGACAGGTACATAAGGTGAACATTTACACCAGGTAGGTACACTCCTTCGAACAATCACTCCTGGGAGATCAGAAGTGCAATGTTTGCACAGGAAGATAGCTCACAGTGCAGGAATGTGTAAAAAAGAAGGACACAGGGAAAAGGTAACCACAGGGAGGATGTGGAAAGAGAGCTGTAACATGATGGGGATTGCAATTAATGCCATGAAACAAAATGTGTATGAACTGTTGCGTGGAGAACTGAATAGATGTGGAAAGGTGAATAGGAGTACACCCATGAGTATATAGGTTTGGGAGATGCTATTCCTACATATGTATTTGTATATGCTGTAAATATATCCAAAGATATTATAGAAGGTACAAGTGGCAAAATTCTGAAAGCTTCCTAGCCATGACACTTGAGGGAATGTCCCACTGGGTGTGGGGAATTATGTCCACAGTCTCAAGGGACATCCAGGTCAACTGGCATAGCATAGTCCACAGAGAAAGGAGCTCTGGTGGTATGGTGGTTAAAGAATTCAGCAGCTAACCAAAAGGTTGGCAGTTCATACCCACCAGCTGTTGCAAAGGATAAAGATGAGATAGACTACTTCCATAAATATTTACAGCCTTAGAAACCCTATGAAGCAGTTCTATACTGGGTTGTGAGTTGGAATCAATTTGATGGTAGTGGGTAGTCCACAAAGACAATATTCTACATCTTACTTTGGTGAGTAGCAACTGGGGTTTAAAAGATTGTGAATGGAGTTCTAAGATGCAAATATTGGTCTCTCCTCGTCTGGAGCAAAAAAAAAGTGAAAAAAAAATCAAATACTTAAGGGAACAATTAGTTCAAAGGACTAATGGACCACACGTACTACAGCCTCCACTAACCTGAGGTCAGAGAACTAGATAGTGCCTAGCTATCCTACCAATAGCTCTGATCAAGATCATAGTAGAAGGTCCTGGAAAGAGAAGGATAAAAAAACAGAAAGCTGTAGAATAAAATTCAAAATCATAAAAAAAAAAAAAAAAATTAGACTTACTGGTTTTGTGGAGACTGGCAGAACCCCTGAGTCTGTGGGCCTCAGATATCCTTCAAGCCTGAAACTGAATCCACTCCTGAGTGTTAATTTTCAGCAAACAACAGACAGGACTGTAAGTAAATCATAACACCAGAAAGGAGTATCCTCATTAGTATAATCAACAATAGGAGACCAAAAAGGAAGCATTTGGCCAACCACAAAGTTCAGAAGCAGGAAAAGGCAGGAAAGGACGAATGGAAACAGAGAACCCAGAGAGGAAATGGGAAGAGTGCTATTACACTGATGAGATTGCAACCAGCGTCACAGAAGAAAATGTGTATAGACTGCTGAATGGAAAACTTTCATTCAAATTAGAATTAAAAAAAAAAAATAGTAATAATGCATCAAGAGAAAACAGGATAACAGAAAAAAGAAGCAAAATAAAAGAGAATAAAAACACAAATAAGAGTTAAAAATTAGTCCAAATATGTTAGAATTCGCAATGTTGATAAATAGATAAAACTCAACTATTAAAAGGCAGATAAAGTGGATATTTCTAATAAACAAAATTTGAAAATAAAATGGTAAAAACATATACCATGAAAATGTAGATTATAAACACGTATATACCTAATGGCATTGTATAAAATAAATGATTTCAGAATGGTCCAGATTTCACAGAGGAAATTAAAAATTCATCCTCTCTTAAAAATTCATAGAGAGGAGAAAATTTTAATTCAGTTTTCTCAGAAACATATAGGCTTAGATTACAAAGTATTACAAATATAGAAAGGATTAGTAGATTTGAACAGTTATTTTTTATTAAAAAAAAGAGCAGATATTTAAAAGCTAAAAATCTCTTCTCAATTTATGACTTAAAGGAAAACATAGTGATGAGATGTAAAAATGCGTAGAGTTGAATAATTACGTATCTAAATATGTGAGATGCTACTAAAGAAAATCCATAAATTTTATTACACTTCCATCATAAAAATGTTAGGAGAAATAAATTAGTTGCTTTGTAAGTGCTTAGAACATCATCTGGCCACAGAGTAAGCAATATGTAACTTTTAAAAGTCATCTCACTGAGTGAATGGGTCCATGTTGTTCACTCAAGAACCTAGGCAGGCTAAGTAACATCCAAGATTAGATCATTAAAATTCCATGTATTTCTGTTCTTTTGGAATGTGCTATGAGGAAGCCCAAACAGTTCATGGGGAAGTCCTTGTAGGGGGCCTCAGGTTGATAGGCCTGGGCAAATTTCCAGCACAAATTCCCTGCAATGAGAATGAGGCATCTTGAAAATGGACCCTCCAAAGCCCCTTCAAACCTACCCTACTTATGCTACATGAGACAGAAGAAAGCTGACCCTACAGAGCTCTCCCAAATTTCAGACTTGTAAGTACAAAAAATAATAATAATAATAACAGTTCTTTTATAGTAATAGCTCACACCAATCAACAGTACTGGAATAAATCATGATATCTAGTAACATAGAACCTCTGGTAGCATAGTGCCTAAGGCATTTGGCTGCTAACCAGAAGGCTGGCGGTTCAAACCCACCAGCCATTCCTCGGAAGGTAGGTTGAGCAATCTACTTCCGTAGTGATATGGCCTCGGAAACCCAAGGACGGGTCGCTATGAGTCGGGCCCGACTTGATGGCACATAACAACAACACCACCACCTAGTAACATAAGTCCTACAACTATGATCTTCTCCAAAACTGGTATGACCATTTCAGGTCTTACATTTCCATGGAAATGGAATATGCTTTTTTTCAATTTCAATCAAATACAACCACTACTACTACGAAACATGCCAACGTTCTTATTCAAAATGCACTGAATCTGCAGATCAAATGAGGGAAGCTGGCATGTTAAAATATTAAGCTTTCTGATTAATAATTACAGTATATCTCACCATGTATAAAGGTCTTTTAGGAGCCCTGGTAGAGTGATGGTTAAACACTTGGCTGTTAACCAAAAGGTCAGAGGTTGGGATGCACCAGCAGCTCTGAGGGGAAAAAATGCCTGGGGAACTGCTCTCATAAATATTACAGCTAATACAGCCTATGAAACCATAGGGGCAGTCTTACTGTGTCACATGGTTTTGCTGAATCAGAATCTACTAGAGAGCACCTAAGAACAATTACAGTCTTTTAAACTTTCTCTCAATATTTGTTTATTATTTAACTTTTCAGTTAGAAGTTTTTCATGTTTTCTGTTAGATATTGTTATGGATTGAATTGTGGCACTTTGTTATGGCAGCCCAAAGACTCTAAGACAGATACACTGTTAATTATTTGATATTTCTGTACTGTAATTGGGCAATCCTACTTCCGTAGTGATACTGCCTTGGAAACCCAAGGAGGGGTCGCTATGAGTCGGGGCCGACTCGACGGCACATAACAACGAACAACATACTGTAATGGTATTTTTAAATTCTGTTTTTTTCATTTCTCGAAGATATGTAGAAAAAGTGAATTTGTATACTGACCCTGTATACATCAACTTACTACATTCCTATATTAATTACCTTTTCTGCAGATTCTTTTTTTTTTAAATTAGGATTTGGGTGAAGATTTACAGAGTAAATTCACTTTTCATACAGCAGTTCACATATACTTTGTCTCATGTCATTGACCA
>NW_006921678.1:3450995-3460500 GCF_000298275.1 Orycteropus afer afer
GGTTTCACATTTAAGTCTTTGATCCATCTGGAGTTCGTTTTTGTGTGTGGTGTGAGGTACAGATCTTGTTTCATTTTTCTGCAAATGGATCTCTGCAGATTCTTTTAGACATTTTAAAGTACTAGCTACATCACTAGTTTCTAGTAACAGCTTTCTTTCTTTCCAATTTGAATGACTTTTATTCTTTTCTCTCTCCTTACTGCACTGATTATATTGTCCAGTGCAATGTTTAATGCAAGTAGTGATAGTGGAGATTTCAGCTATGAACCCAATTTTGTGGCAAGAAGTTTTCAATATTTAACCAAAGTATACTGTTGTTAAGAACATCTGATGGTGCAGTAGTTACAGCATTTGGCTGCTAACCTGAAGAACTGTGGTTGGAACCCACCAGCTGCTCTGTGGTAGAAATATGAGGCAGCCTGCCTCTGTGAAAATTTACAAACTTGGAAACCTTATAGAGCAGCTCAACTCAGTCCAACATAGGTTTGCTATGAGTTGGAATCAACTCAATGTAAGTTGGGTTTCATGCTGTTTGTTTTATATTTGTTTTCTTCTACTCATTGTCAAAGAAACTATGTTCTATTCCTATTTGTTAAAAGTTTATTTTTAATCAGAAATTGATTTGGATAGTTTCTTATTTTCTTCTTGATATGATCATGTAATTTTTCTTCTATTTTTTCCTCTGTTTATGTGGTAAAAGTTATCAACTGGTTTTCTAGTGCCAAATCAGCATTGTATTCCTGGACTTAATCACATCTACTTCTAATACATTAATATTTTATTACTGGAATCGATTTTCTAAGGCATACTTTTCTGTTTTTTAAAACTATCTTCATTAGATAAATCAATCTGTAGTTTTCCTTTGTAGTGCTGGCTTCATAAAACAAGAGTGTTTTCTCTTTTTCTATTATCTGGAAGATATTGTTTAAGACTAGTGTTGTTTCTTCCTTGAATGTTAAAATAAATCACCAGTGAAGCCATCTGGATTTAGGCTTATGTTGTGAGAATCTTTGTAATCATGGGTACAATTTCTTTAAAATATTATAATCTATTTATGTTTTTTATTTTTGTGGGTTGTATTCTTTATGTTATTTTCCTATTTCATCAATATGGCCAAAGTTATGCACAGGATATTGTTCAAAATAACCTTGTATTGTTGTCTTATGACCATATTGTCTGGAGCAATTTCTAAGACTTCAGTCCTAATACAGATAACATGTGAGATTTTCTTTTTCTTGTTAAGATCTACTAAAGTTTATCAACTTTATTAATCTTTTCAGAGACCTAACTTTTGGCTTGCTCATTTTCTCTATTGTATGATAGTTTTCTATTTGTCTAATTTTCCTTCTCATCCTTCTTATTTCCTTGCTTCTATTATTTCTGTCTTTCTAATTGCTTTGGGTTGATTTGATCTTTCTCTAGCTTCTTGAGATAGAATCTTAATTACTGATTCTCAGTTCTGCTTCTTTGCAAATGTAAGCACAATCCACTAATTGATTTAACTATGACTCAGTTTTGATATGTTGAATCTTCATAGAATATCCATTGTGATTTTTTTCCTTTACCCAATAGAAGTGTATATTTAATTTCCAACTTGGTGACTTCCTACGGTCACTTTTTGTTAATGATTTTCATATTGATTTCCACTGCATACAACTTTGGTCAGAAAATACATTATGAATAATTTGAAACCTTTGAAATGCATTGGAATGTGCTTCATGATCCAGCGTATGTGTTATATGTACACTTGAGAAGAAAGTGTTTTCTGATCTTATTAGATATTGTTTCATACATGTCAATTAGGTTGAGTTTGTCAACTTTGTTGTTCAGATCTACTGACCTTAGTTTGTCTCCTTCCTATCACCTATTGTGAAAGGTATGCTACTAAAGTCTTGAACTGTGACTATAAATTTTTCTATTTTTTTTTTTAGTTCAATGACATTTTTGTCTTACATATTTTGAAGCTATGTTGTTAGGACATATACAAAAAATAATTATGATCTCTATCTCATTGGCTGACTCCTCTATCATTAGAAATGATCGCTCTTTAAAACAAGTAATAACCCTTGCTTTGAAGACTTTTTATTATAATACTCTGCCTTACAGGGTTGCTATGAGTTGGAATAGACTTGAGAGCAATGTTTTTTTTGTTGTTGTTGGTGGTGTTTATTTATTACAGTTACATTAACTTTCCTTTTTATTAGTGTTTGTATGATATAACTTTTTCTATCTTTTTTTCTTTCAAATTTTTCGTATCCCGATATTTAAGGAATTCCTCTTCCAACTAATATAGAGTTGGAGTTTTTTCCCTAATCTGACAATCTTTTGTCTATGCATATGTAATATAAGTACTGAAATATTTTTTGGATGACAGTTCTCCATGGGTCTCTCATGTTTCTGTAAATCTTGCAAGCAGAAACACTGATTGCTCTTTGATCCAAACTACCTTTGTATATTTGTATAGGATATAAACATTTGTATTATGAACAGGTTTGAATAATAGTGATAGTGTCCCCTTTGAGAGCCAGAAGCCTGGTGGGTTTGAAATCCCTGGAAGGAAGACTGGGCAATCTACTTCTATAAAGATAATGCCTCAGAAACTGAAGGAGGGATCACTGTGAGTCGAATCAACTCAGCAGCAGTGAGTTTCTTTTTTTCTTATGAGTTTGAGAGAGCAATGCAATTTTGCTTATATCTCTGGAAGATAGAGATAATGCCTCCCTCTGGAACTAAGAGAAGACATGCTTGCTGTCAAGTTCAATAAAGACAATGTCTTCTTCTGGATCAAAGAGCAAGTGTAATAGTGCTCATTATAAAACATTTGGTTCCCTAAGCTCAGGGTTCTTCCCCTGTAATGTAACTCATTGTATGTGCAACCTCATCTGGCCAATTTTCACATTACCCTTTGAGAAGTGGAGTTGAGGACAAAGGTGCATCTATACAGGTATGGCATGTGCCCTGGGTGCATATGCTCCTTGGATGGGGGCACCAAGGAGCAGTTTCTATTTGCCATTGAGGTGTCCATCACCAGCTATGAGAGATTATCCAATAAATTAAAATTAATTAGCACATGTGCTATTTTCCACAAATACCCCTCTGGTTCAGAAAACTGGTGGGGGAAAAAAAAAAAGAAAAGAAACTGGTGATATTACTATTGCTATGAGTCATAAATTGTCCTTCCTCTCCAGCTGAGAAGCTTGTGTTTTCTCCCAGCATCTGTGAAACTATAATAGGCTAACTTGTCAGCTTGCAAGTAGGGTAAAATCTCAAACACAGAATTTAGCAGTTTTGGAGACAAAGATGGAATGCTGATAGAGACATGGCTCTCTGGAAGAGGAAAGATGAGGACCTACTAGGGCAATTCACAGGATCTTGAGGGAAGTCTTGGGAATCAGTAGTGAACATGCTGACCAAATTGTTTAGTCCAATCTATTGCCATAAAGGATGAGTAAGTGGATAGGTGATTACAATCCAAGTACTAGAAGTAGATTCTAAGGCAGCTCATGCACAGTACCACGGCTGTTATTAACTTTCTTTCAGGTAGTAAGACTTCATTGCTAATCTAGAAATCAGTTTCAGTCTTGTCAACTTTTAACAACTTATATTAAGTTTCTTGCTGGTGGGATAGAAGATTCTTCTTGTTTTCAGATAACAGTCAAACTATGTTTCACTGGAGGAAACTTTACAACTGCCACATCTGGTAGTATAGTGCCTAAGACACTTGACTGCTAACCAGAGGCTGGAAGTTCAAACCCACCAGGCATTCTTTGGAAGTAAGGTTGGGCAACCTACTTCCATAGTGATACTGCCTCAGAAACCCAAAGGGGTCATTATGAGTTGGGTCTGAAGTGAGGGAACATAACAACAACACAGGCGATACCCGGGTGAATCATTAGAAATTTAGATAGTTTGCTTGGAAGATGAGAGAGTGTGATGCACAATTGCTACTGGAATACATAAATTGCTACCTAATCTGTGTCCCTGTACCCTCCCAGGTGGTTCAACAGAAACAGCATAGAATCCCAAAGGGAGAAAAGAAGATCCCCATTTTAAGGACTTAGAGACAACAGAAGTTGTAATAGATAAAATATATTAATTGAACAGACCTGCATGGCTAGTAAAAATGATTACCAGGAGCTGTAGGTTTACAGTGAATTCTACCAACTGGTAGAATTCATTTGTCACTCCTATAGCCCTTATGACTGTAACTAAATCAACTGACATATTGATGGTACTTGGTATGCTGTCTTAGACATTGCCAAAAAATTCATTTGTAATCCACTGGAACCCAGGGCCAAAGAGCAATTCTTATTCCTGTGGCAAAGCCACAAATATACATTATAGTATTCCCTCAGAGGTACTTAAACTCCTCTGCTATTTGATACCAATGTGCAGTCAAGATTTACCATATTACTACTCTCCAATATACAATTTCCAGCTGGACTGTAAGTCACATGGTACAGATTCAATGGCTCTGGCACTGGTATTATCATGTCTTTGCTAGCAAGGGTGAACAATATAAACCAATAAAATTCAGAAGAGAGCTCATCAAGTTTTGTGGGACTATGTAGACAAATTCACAATACTCAATCCTTCTGATAGTCAACAAAAAAACCTACTGTCTCCACACTCCTCCCATCTTCCAACCAAATAAAAGAGGACAGAACCATAGTGACTCGTTAGGTATTGAAGACAATATGTACCTCACTTGGACTTTTCACTTGGTCTTTTATATTAGCTAAGATGCAAATAGTGACTTTGACCCAAATCTACATTGGAAAATGATCAGAAAAGAATGGCATGCTCTCCACTTTAGGGTGCCACAAACCTTGTGTCCCTCTTGACCTATGTTCTCCATGACTGATGATATTGTGGACTGCAACCTCTGGAAAATGAAGGCAGCTTCCACTCAGATGCATCCTTGGAGGTATTGGACTAATTGACTTCCTGGCAAAGCTACCATTTGAAAAACAACTACTGGTGCACTCACGAAGAAACCAAAGCCATAACACATGGAGGACTTGTCTATTCTTCACATGGATATTCCAATTTGGTGGTGGGACAAACTAGACTCAAAAGCTAATAATGGGAGGCAGAGAAAAATAGCACCCTGGTGACACACACTGCCCAATCTCTCTACATGATGTTGTTGTTGATTTAATGTGCCAGTCGAGTCAGACCCAACTCACAGCAACCCCTCGGGTTTCCTAGGCAGTATCACTACAGAAGTAGATTACCCAACCTTCCTTCTGAGGAGTGGCTGGTGGGTTTGAACCACCAGCCTTCTGGTTAGCAGTCAAGTGCCTTAAGCACTACACTACCAGACCTCCCCTCTACACAATAGACCCAGAAAAACTGACTAATACAGATAGAGATGTCTATCCTGGAACTCTGAGCACCAAAAGAGAGAGGATAAAGAATTAGACTGAGCACCAACTGGAAAGGGAGGCACAATAAGGACAGTGACTGGAGAGAGAGAAAAACCTGGGGTCCTGATGCATGGCCATTTTTGGCACACAGAGGCACCATACAACGGCAAGGAGAAACTAATTTCACAGAATCCACATGGAACAGAGACTCATTGTGGGCAGAAATGGAGTGAATCAAGGTGAGCAGAACATACACTGGATCTGGGAGTGGAAAGTGCACAGAAACAGGTGAGACTTCCAGTTACACAGGCAACCTCAGAGGGATGAGGGAGCTTGTGAAGGGGGATGAAACAAGTCACTACTAGTGAATGCCAGTCATTTGGGTTGAGGGTTCACACAAAAAAGATAAAATACTTAGGAATAAATCTTACCAGAGGCACAAAAGACTTAAAGAAGACTACAAAACATTACTATAAAAAAAACTAAAAGACCTGTATTAATGGAAGAATATTCTATGTTCATGGATAGGAAGACTGAATATTGTGAAAATGTCAATACTAGCCAAAGCAATCTACAAATATAATGCAATCCTGATCCATAATCCAACAACATTCTTTAAGGGTATGGAAAAAACAATGATTAATTTTATATGGAAAGGAAAGAGATCTTGGAGAAGCAAAGTACTATTGAAGAAGAAGAACAAATTAGAAGGTCTCACACATCCTATTCTCAAAACTGACTATATAGCCACCTTAATTAAAAGATCTTGGTATTGGTATAATTACAGACACACAGACCAGTAGAATAGAATTGAACATCCAGAAGGAGACCCAACTACCTCTGGACAGCTGACCTTTGAAAAAAGGCAAGAATACATTAAATAGGAAAAGAAAGTCTTTTTTAGATTAGCGCTGGCAAAAATGGATATCCATCTGCAGAAAAATGAAGCAAGATTCATACCTCACACCATACACAAAAATTAACTCAAGATAGGTCAGAGACCTAAAGATAAAACCTGTATTATAAAGATCATCAAACATTGCGTAAGGCATTTGACTGCTAACCAGAAGGTTGGCGGTTCACACCCACCAGGCACTCCATGGAAGGAAGATAGGTCAATCTACTTCCATAAAGATGTACCACCTCAGAAATTAAAGGGGGTTGTTGTGAGTCAGAAGTGATTTGATGGCAATGAGTTATAAAGATCTTCAAAGAAAAAATAGGGGCAGACTTAGGGGCCCTGACTTAGGGCATAAATAGTCTATCAAACATAACAAAAAAATGCACAAACAGCAGAAGATAAACTAGAGGAATAGGACCTTCTGAAAATTAAACTCTCATAAAAATAAAAAGACTACTCCAAAAGAGTAAAAAGAAAACCTACAGACTGGGGAAAAAAAATTCACAATGACATATTTAACAAGGGACTTATCTCTAAAGTTATAGAAAACTTCAAACTTTCAACAACAAAAAGACAAATAATCCAATTTAAAAATAAGCAGAAATGGTCCGATACAGGCAGACACTTCACCAAAGAAGATATTTTGGCAGCCAACAAACACTTGAAGAAATGCACGTGATCATTAGTCATATTAACCCACTGCCATTGAGTCAGTCTGCCTCATCGTGCCCCTACTAAAACCAATGCAAATCAAAACAACAGTAAGATATCATCTCACCCCAGCAAGAATAGCAAAACTCAACAAGTCAGAAAACAACAAATGCTGGGGAGGGTATGGAGAGATTGTGACTCTCACACACTGCTGGTGAGAATGTAAAATGATACAACCACTGTGGAAAATAGTAAGGCACTTTCTTACAAAGTTGGAAACAGAAATACCATTTGATCCAGCAATCCCACTGCTAGGTATATATACTACATAAGTGAGAATTAGTACACAAATTGATATATGTACACCTATGTTAATCACAGCACTATTCACAGTAGCAAAGAGATGGAAACAACGTAAGTACCCAGGAAAAAATGAATGGATAAATAAACTATAGTACATGAACACGATGGAATGTTCTGAAACATTTATGAAGAATGAAGAATCTGAGAAACACCTCCTACCACAGACAAAGTTGGAGGACATTATACTGAGTGACGTAAGTCAGTCACAAAAGGACAAATATTATGAGTCCACTATTATAAAAAGTGAAAGAAAGGTTTACAAATAGAAAAAAACATTTTTTGATGGTTACCAGGGACAGGAGGAAAAATTACTAACTAGGTAAGTTGTTGTTGTTGTTGTTGTTAGGTGCTGTAGAGTTGTTTCCGACTCATAGCTACCCCATGCACAGCAGAATGAAACACTGCCTGATCCCACACCAGCTCCACAATCCCTGCTATACTTGAGCCCATCATCGCAGCCACCATGTCAATCCATCTTGTTGAAGGCCTCCCCCTCTTTCGTCGACCCTCCACCCTACAAAGCATGACATCCTTCTCCAAGGAATGGTCCGTTCTGACAAAATGACCAAAATAGGTGAGATGAAGTCTGGCCATTCTCCCTTCCAAGGAGCATTTCGGGTGCACTTCCTCCAGGACAGATCTGTTAGTTCTTTTAGCAGTTCATGGTACTTTCAGCATTCTTTGCCAGTACCACAACTCAAAAGTATGAACTCTTCTTTGGTCTTCCTTATTCATTGTCCAGCTCTCACATGCATATGAGGCAATTGGAAATATCATGGCTTCTGTCAGGTACCTTAGTCCTCAAGGAGACATCCTTGTTCCTCAGCACTTGAAACAGTTCTTTTGAGGATGACTTTCCCAGTGCTATACATCAGCTAACGTCCTGACTGCTGGTTACATTAGCATTGATTGTAGAACCAAGCAAACTGAATTCTTTGACAACCTCAGTCTTCTCTCCATTTATCGTGATGCTGCTCATTGGTCCAGTTGTGAAGATTTTTGTTTTCTTTATATTGAGAAGTAATCCATACTGCAGACTATATTATTCAACCTTCATTAATAAGTGCCTCAAGTCATTCTCACTTTCAGCAAGCACAGTTATATCGTCTGTGTATCTCAGGTTGTTAATGCTTCTTCCTCTAATCCTGATGGCACATTTTTCTTCATATAGTCCAGCTTCTCAGATTATTTGCTCAGCATATAGATTGAATAAGTATGGGGAAAGGATACAACCCTGATGCACTCCTTTCCTGATTTTAAACCATGTAGTGTCCCCTTGTTCCATTCAAATGACAGCCTCCTGGTCAAGGTACAGGTTCCTCATGAGTACAATCAAGTGTTTGGGAATTCCCATTATTCTCAATGTTATCCATAATTTGTCATGATCCACACAATCAAATGCCTTTGCATAGTCAATAAAACATAAGTAAACATCTTTCTTGTTAAAAGAAAAGCCAATGGCAGAAATGACAAGATAAGAGAGCTGAACAGAAGATTTCAAAGAGCAGCTCGAGCAGACAAAACCAATTACTATAATGAAATGTGTAAAGATATGGAGTTTGAAAACCAAAAGGGAAGAACGTGCTAAGCATTTCTCAAGCTGAAAGAATTGAAGAAAAAATTTAAGCCTCAAAATGCAATATTGAGAGATTCTATGGGCAAAACATTGAATGATGCAGGAAACATCAAGAGAAGATGGCAGGAATACACAGAATCACTGTACTAAAAGGAACTGGTCGATCTTCATCCATTTCAGGAAGTGGCATATGATCAAGAACCAATGGTATTGAAGGAGGAAGGCAAAACTGCAATGGAGGAATTGGTGAAGAACAAGGCTCCAGAAATTGACGTAATACCCATTGAGATATTTCAACACATGGAAGCCCCATTGGAGGCACTCAGTTGGTTAGGCCAAGAGATTTGGAAGACATCTACCTGGCCAACCGACTAGAAGAGATCCATATTTGTACCCATTCGCAAGAAAGGTGATCTCACAGATTGTGGAAATTATAGAACAATATTTCCCCAGGCTTACAGGTGAGGAGAGACAACGCAGGGACACCAGAGTAGCAGGCCAGAAGAGCAGGGAAGGGGATACAAGCCTTGAGCCCCAGGCTTACAGGTGAGGAGAGACAACGCAGGGACGCCAGAGTAGCAGGCTGAAAGAGCAGGGAAGGGGATAAAAGCCTTGAGCCCCAGGCTTACAGGTGAGGAGAGACAA
>NW_006921678.1:3464356-3472582 GCF_000298275.1 Orycteropus afer afer
GCAGACAATATTTCTACACACATATTGTATGTGCTGCAAAGATGTACACTGTCTTCCAAATCTCTTGGCATAACTGAGTGAGTGCCTCCAATGGGGCTTCCATTTGTTGAAATATCTCAATGGGTATTCCATCAATTCCCGGAGCCTTGTTCTTCACCAATTCTTTCATTGCAGCTTTGTCTTCCTCCTTCAAATCCATTGGTTCTAGATCATATGCCACTTCCTGAAATGGATGAAGATTGACCAGTTCTTTTTGGTACAGTGATTCTGTGTATACCTGCCATCCTCTCTTGATGTTCCTGCATCATTCAATATTTTGTCCATAGAATCTCTCACTATTGCAACTTGAGGCTTACATTTTTTCTTCAATTCTTTCAGCTTGAGAAATGCTGAGCATGTTCTTCCCTTTTGGTTTTCAAACTTTTCAAACTGTAGAGCTAACAAGGGGAAAAGTTATGAAAATTTTCTTAGGCATAATGATACATCTTGAGGGAATGAGTCACTTGGCCTGTGGGCTCAGGACCATAGTCATCAAGGTCTATGTGGGACATCAAGGTCATTTGGCAAAACATAGGCCACAAAGACAACATTCTACATCCTACTTTGGTGAGTACAGACTAGGGTCTTAAAAGCTTTCGTGTGGCCATCTAAGGTGCAACTATTGATCTCTCCTCATATGGCACAAAGACGAGTGAAGAAAATCAAAGATGCATGGAAACAATTAATCCAAAGGGATAGTAGAACATGTGATCCTCAGCCTCCATGACCTTGAGACCAAAAGTACTAGATGGTGCCAGCTACCAATGTCCACCACTCTGAGAGGGATCACAATGAGAGATCTTGGTTAGACATTGTTAGATAGGTAGAGATAAGTATTGATTTGGGTGAAGAGAAGGGCAATGTACCAAATGTGAGTGATCAACATGGTGGCAATGAGGAAGAGGAAGACATAGAGAGGTACATGGGAGGTGCAGACAATAAAGATGAACCCTTTTGCACATACAATACTGCATTGTCAGTGAAGGCAAACATGGGTATACGGGTGAACAGATGGGTGGACAGGCTGAACTATGTCTATGTCTACGTAGCAGGGAGTGTACCCAAGATCATGTACAGGTTTGGCAGACAATGATCTTACAAGTGTATTTGTATGATTTGTAAGAATTCCCAGGTGTATAGCAGAGCTGACAAGGGACAAGATTGTAGTCACTTCTTGGTCACAGCCAGCTACCCAGAAGGACCGAGTAGTTGAACTGGTGGGCTCAGGACCATGGTCACAGGGAATGTCAAGCTCAATTGGCACAACATACTACACAAAACATTATTCCACCTCCTACTTTGGTGAGTTGTGACTGGGATCTTAAAAGCTTGAGAGTAGCCATCTAGATGCAATGATGGGTCTTTCCTTGTCCAGAGCAAAGAAGAATGAAGAAAACCAAAGATTCATGGAAACAATTAGTCCTGGTGACTGGTACACCATGTGATCCACAGCCTATATGACTATGAGACCAGAAGAATTAGATAGTGCCCACCTACCACTGTCAACCACTCGAAGGAGGATCTATGTAGGAAATCCTGGATAGAGAGGGAGAACAATGTGGAACAAAACTCAAAATCATGTGGGAAAATAAAGGGGGACCAGGTTTGCTGGTCTGCTAGAGCTTGGTGGAACCACTGAGACTATGGCCCCTATTGCCCTTCAGGTCTAGAATTGAACCCACACCTGTGAACGTTTACCTGAGGTAGACATACTCCTTGGAGAGAACATTCAAGGGAGAAAGAAGGGCTGTTTATGCACAGGGAGACAGCTCAGGGGGCAGGAGTGCATGGAGTGATGGACATAGGGAAGAGTTAACTATCAGGAGGAAGTGGGAGGGGAGCTGTTGCATCGGGGTAAATTGTAGTTAATATCATGAGACAAAGTGTATGTGAACTGCTGTATGGAAAGTGAATTTGCTTTGTAAATTTTCACCCAAATCAAAATGAAAAATTAAAAAAAAAAAAGAGAGAGAGAGAGATCTTGGTTAGAGTGGGAGAAAACAATATGGAATAAAACTCAAAATAATAATTAAAAAAAAGACCTTACAGAGACTGGTGGAACTCCCTAGACTATAGGCCTTAGTCATCCAAGTCTGAAACTGAACTCACCCCAATGGCTCAACTTTTAGCCAAATAATAGACAGGGCTATGAGCTGAACAATAACACCAGAAAGATGAACACTTCTTAGAACAATCAACCATGAGAGATCAAAAGGACAGCATTTTCCCAAGGATAAAACTCAGAAGTTAGAAAGGGGTAGAAAGGACAAGGAAAATGGTAACTCCAGGGAGGATGTGGGAGCAGTGCTGTTACATTGTGGGGATTGCAGTCAATATCATGAAAGAAGATGTGTATGAACTGTTGAATGCAAAACAAATTTGCTTGTAAACTTTCACTCAAATCATAATAAAACATTTAAAAAAAAAAACCAAAAAACTCACAATGTTTGGACAAGCCTTACTTGTCAAATGGAAATGGCATACACAAGAACACAAGGGTGACCTTAAGAGATCTTCAAATATTTAAGGAAATATCATCAGTAGATCATATAGCCCTACAACACTATTGAAATCTCTCTAAAATTAAGCTCTTATTGGTTACTCAGAAGGAACTTCCCAAAGTGGTAACTGATAGTAACTATGAACACTCTAGGGCACTTATCTTTACAAGGAGAGTAACACAATAAGGTAAGTGGTATGAAACTTGTCCCTGATTTTACTTTTAAGAAATTTAAAAAATCAATAACATCATCTCATCCCTTCAGAGCACTCAATCCCTGGTCAGCCTCAATTTACTGATCACCATTGTTATGGATGATATGATTGCCCAAAATTTCATCCATCTAGACCAAAATGGAATCTATGCAACTGCTGATACATTCTGTTGTACCTGGATTAATGCCTCAGGTTTAGTGTAAAAGTCAATATAGACAATGAAGGAGAAAGCCATTTGGCTTTCTAAAATAGATCTTCATGACTAAGGAATTTATTCAGATGGCTAGGTCCAGGAACTTTGAGAGTGTGACTGAGGTCAATACTGCAGGTCAGCCTTATCCTATTGCTGAGAGAGTACCTTCAATAATAATAAAAAAAAAAAAAAAAAAACCTTACTGCCATTGAATCAATTCTGACTCAAAGCACCCTCCATTGGGTTTCCAAGGCTGTACATCTTTAATCTTTACAGAAGCCAACTGTCACACCTTTCTTCCATGGAGCAGCTAGTGGGTTCAAAGTGACAGCCCTCTGGTGAGCAGCCAAATGCCTTAACAACTACACTGTCAGCACTCCCTTAATTAAGCATGTAGGAAACTAATTGTTTGGTGCAATCCTCTGTTGATTAGATTACTCAGTGCTCAACAAAGTGGTGCAGTCATGGGAAAATGCATCTTTATAGCCATCAAAACCAATCTCTGTTATGTTTTTGGCCTTTAGGACTATTTCCAATCTGACATAGTATGCACTTTATCAAAGGGCAAAAATCTGCTCAACATAATTTCTGCACATCTTAACATTTGTTTTCATTCCACTCATGTGCTTTGTGTTTATTTTTCTTTCTTTCTTGTCTTTTGTTTGCTTTTGATTAATCAACATTTTTTATATATTATACTCATACTATTCTTTTGCTGGTTATCCTAAAATTTATACCATGCATCCTTCAGTTTTTACAGACTGAAATAAATGGTTACCATTCCCACTTTAATAGTAATGCTAAAATCTTAAAATATTTAATTCTATTGCCAACCTCTTTTGCAGAACTGATTTTCAACATCTAGTAACACTGAAGATGGATACAATATAATTCCCCTTCAATATCTAAACCTAAATGAACTTACAAAAGTGCACAGGAGACATGAACAAGCCTATTAATTATTACATCGTTTGGAAAAGTGAAAAAATAAAGGCAATTCATATTCATTAATAAGCCAAAGGACAGATTAGGATAAACTAATAGGATCACAATAAATAAACAGCTGTATATTTATAAAATAGAATTCTATAGCACAGTTAAAATGCATTAAGTAGACAAAGATCAACATAAATTTGAGCAGTATAATTTCTGGTTTAAAAAAAAGTAGCAGAAGAGTATTATAAAATTTTAGAAATATGGATATACATATAAGTACTGAACACATACAAACATGTATGGGAAAAATGGACTCTAACTTCAGAAGACTGATTACCTTTCCAAAGGGAGGAAGGGATATACATGGCATAAAGGAGGGAAGTTCAGAGGTCCTTACAAAGTTTAATATGTTCGAAAATATTGATAAAACAATGGAAAAATTCTCATTTATTTATAGCTTGAGCAAAGGGTATTTAGGTATCTGTTTATAATATCCTTTCACTTTCTGTTTATTTAGAATTTTTCATATATGTATAAGAAAATGTTATACAAAAGTTTAGAAATGAACATAATGAGCAGAAAAATCTACCTGAAAGAATTGTTGCCATTGCGTGTGATAATTCATACTGATGTTCGATATATATAGGCAAAAATTCACCAATTCCAATAATAAGTAAATATTCTACAGCTCTAGACACAGCTGTGCACACCAACACTGGATTCTTTATCAAAATCTGAAATAGAAATAAGTTATATATCAATTATTTTATTTTATTAGGTTAATAACAATAGATACACTCAAACATGTGTTAATGATCAATCCATTAAGAATTCTACTGTTTCAATCAAAACCAAAAATACATTAAAAATAGAAATCCCAACTGAAATCTTAAAATTCATCAATAACATGTGCCATAAAAGTCACATGGTATTTAAATTGTTTTATATATAATTTGCTCTACATACCACCTATAATTTTAATTTCTGGGTCTAACAGTTTATTGGAAAGACCTATGACAGATAGATTATTAACTGGGAATCTAGAACTTCCCTTTACTTTTGTTTACCTATCTATTAATTTATTAATTTTCTTAGCAAGACTTTTTTTCTTCTTAATTAAAAGATAAAATAAAATTTAAGCAACACTCAAGGACAATCATGAGGACTGTAATTAAAAATATACAATTGTATTTTATTCATGAAATTCCACCTTCCCCCACTATCCAAAAAACCAAAACAAACTCACTCCCGTAGAGTCAATTCTGACTCATAGTGACTTCTCTTTGGGTTTCTGAGGTGGTACATCTTTATGGAAGTAGATTGCCCAGTCTTAAATAATGAAAAACAAAATCTTCTGTTCATAGAAACCCCAGGGCAGAATAGAACTACTTCCCAATGGGGTTTCAAAGGCTATAAACTTTAGAGAAGTAGGCTGCCATATCTTTCTCCCATGGAGAAGCTTTTGAGAGCCAACAGCCGACATTTCAGTTAGCAGTAGAGCACTTAACCACTGTGCCACCAGGGCTTCTTCAGGGATGTAAATAGCCATTTCTTATTTCTGCTTCCTACCATTGTCAGGAGCATCCATGGGTGAACCAAGCAGTTAAGAACTTGACTACTAGCCCACAGGTTCGTAGCTTGAATCCACTTAGGACTGCCTCAAAAGACAGGCTTGATAATCTGTTTCTGAAAGGTCATGGGTTGCAAACCCAGTGGAACACAGTTCTACTCTGCACATATGGGGTTGCATTATTTGGAATCGACTCTACAATAACTAACAACAGCAAAGCATTGATAGAGAACTGCCAGAAGTTCAAACCAGATTCAGAAGAGGACATGGGACAAGTGGAATCACTTTGCTTGTCAAATAGGTCTTAGCCAAAAGCAGGGAAGATCACAAACATGTTTACTTATGTTTCACCAACTAGGTAAAGGCTTTTGACAGGCCTGAAAATAAAATTTTGTTAACATGAAAAGAATTGGTTTTCCTGAACACATGATTATGCTCATGAAGAATGTGCACAAGGATCAAGGGGCAATATTTCAAACAAAACAAGAGTATACTGTAAACTGAAAAAATTAGAAAAAAAAAAATGTGTGACACAGTTGTATCTTTCACCTTATTTATTTGATCTGTATGCTGAACAAAAGGAGCACTATTGGTGCAGTAGCTAACGCATTAAGCTGCTAACCAAAAAGTCAACAGTTCAAATCCATGAGCTGCTCCACTGGGGGAAAGATGTGGCAGCCTGGTTCTGTAAAGGTTTACAGCCTTGGAAACACTATGTGGCAGCTCTACTCTGTCCTCCAGGGTAACTACGAGCTGGAATCAATTTGACAGCAGTGGTTTGTATTTAGGTATGCTAAGCAAATAATAAGAGAATTTGGACTTCGTGAAGAAGAACTAATATCAGAGTTGGAGGCAAACTCATTAACAACTTTCAATATGCAGATAGTACAATACTGCTTGCCAAAAATAAAGATGACTTGAAACACCTACTGATGAAGGGAAAAAAATAATTAATTAATTATTAAAAAAAAAAAAAAAAACCTATGGCATTCAGTATGGATTATAACCCTAACAGAAGAAAACAAAATCCTCACAACTGGAGCCATGAATAGGATAATGATAAATAAAGAAATTAAAGTTGTCAATTATTTCATTCTATATGCATCAACAATCAACATCCATGGAAGAAGCAGTGAAAAAATTAGATGATGTAGTACATTGGGAAAATCTGCTGCAAAAAGCCTGTTTAAAGTTTTAGAAAGCAAAGATGTCACATTGAGGACTAAAGTGTGTCTGGTTTAAGCCATAATCTTTTCCATAGTCTTATACGCATGCAAAACTTGAGTAATGAGAAAGGAAGACAGAAGGAAAACTGATGCATTTGAATTGTGGTGTTAGTGATATACCTCGGAATGACAGACCAACAATCAAATTAGTCTTATACAACCAGAACACTCCTTAGAAGTGAGGGTGGCAAGACTTCTGCACACTTATCTTTGGATACATCATCAGGAAAAAACAATCACCACAAAAAGACATCATGTTTGGTAAAGTAGAGTGTCCACAGAACTGAGGGGAACCTTCAATAAGGTAGAGTCACACAAAAACTGAAGTAATGGAGTCAAACTTACCACTGAACATGCAGATGGCACAGGACCAGGCAACTTTTCATTCTTTTATACATAAGGTTGCCATGAGTTGTAGCTGATTTAATATCAACTAATAAAAACTGCTATTGATGAGTATTTCAATGGCCAATTTTTGAAGAGGTCCTGTCCTCCTTCCCACTCTATCTCAGTCTGGAAGCTCTGCTGAAATCTGTCCACTATGTGTGACCCTGCTGGTATTTGAAATATTGGTGGCATAGCTTCCAGTATCACAGCAACACTAAAACTACCACAGTATGACAAACTGACAAGTGGTGATAGACAAGTCACTGTTCCAAAAAGAATTGGTCGATTTTCAGCTACTTCAGGAGGAAACATGTGATCAAGGAACAAAGGTACTGGAAGAAGAAACCCAATATGCACTGAAGTAACTGGTGACAAACAAGACACCAGGAATTGAGGTAATACCCATTAAGATATTTCAACAAATGGCTACATCATTGGAGGTCCTCACTTATTTATGCCAACAAATTTGGAAGAGAGCTACCTAGCCAACCAACTGGAAGAGATACATATTTATGCCCTGTGGTGGTAAGGGTGGCAGGAGAGGTTTCCAACAGGGAGACAAAGTTGTTTGTCCTACCATGGTGACGTGTTGATGTGAGTTTTGAGGCTGAGCCACTGGTGTTTCAAACCCAGAGGGATGGACATGGTGCACAGGTACCAGCCCATCTTACAGACTGAGACAGACTAGGAAGAAGGAAGAGGCCATCCACTTCTCAAAGAATTGGCCAGAGAACACCTTATGAATAAGAGAGAAACCCGGTCTGATACATTCATGTGCAACTTTATGAATAGTCCGGTTAGGTTAGAAAGCTCTCAAAACAGGACTGGGAAATATCTGAATCATCAGAGTAAACCCAGTCTTACTCATATGGATAAGGTAAAGCTTTCAAGACCTCCATTTGCTATTGGGGCACCACTCAAATTGAGGAGAAACAGCTGAAGACATCCATTAATCATCGGAACATGGAATGTACGAAGTATGAACCTAGGAAAATTGAGATTTGTCAAAAATGAAATGGAATGCATAAAGATTGATATCCTCAGCATTGTTGTTGTTGTTGTTATATGCTGTCGAGTTGGCCCCGACTCATAGCGACCCCTCCTTGGGTTTGCGAGGCAGTATCACTACGGAAGTAGGATTGCCCAACCTTCCTTCCGAG
>NW_006921678.1:3476437-3487188 GCF_000298275.1 Orycteropus afer afer
GAAACATGGGAATTCCAAAACACTTAATGGTGCTCATGAGGAACCTGTACATTGACCAAGAGGCAGTCATTCAAACAGAACAAGAGGATAGAGAATGGTTTAAAATCTTGTTGCTAGCCTTCCCTTCTTTTGTCAACCCTCCACCTTCCAAGCATGACATTTTTCTCCAGGGAATGGTCCCTTCTGACATGACCAAAATAGGTGAGACAGAGCCTGGCCATTCTTGCCTCCAAGGTGCATTCCGGCTGCACTTCCTCCAAGACAGACCTGTTAGTTCTTTTAACAGTCCACAGTACCTTCAGCATTCTTTGCCAACACCACAACTCAAAAGCATCAACTCTCCTTCAGTCTTCCTTATTCATTGTCCAGCTCTCACATGCATATGAGGCGATTAAAAATATTATAGCTTGTGTCAGGTTCACCTTAGTCCTCAAGGAGACATCTTTGCTTTTCAGCACTTGAAAGAGGTCCTTTACAGCTGATTTGGCCAGTGCCATACATCATCTGATGTCCTGGCTGCTGCTTCCATTGGCGTTGATTGTAGAACCAAGCAATGTGAAGTCTTTGACAACTACAATCTTTTCTGCATTTATCATGATGCTGCTTATTGGTCCAGTTGTAAGGATTTTTGTTTTCTTTATATTGAGATGTAATCCACACAGCAGACTGTAGTCTTCAATCTTCATCAGTAAGTGCTTCAAGACATCCTCACTTTCACCAAGCCAAGTTGTGTCATCAGTGTTTCATAGGTTGTTAATGATTCTTCTTCCAATCCTGATGCCATGTGCTTCTTCATATATTCCAGGTTCATGGATTATTTGCTCAGCATACAGATTGAATAAGTGTAGTGAAAGGATACAACCCCGATGAAAGGATACAACTCCCTTCTTGATTTTAAACCATGCAATGTTCCCTTGTTCTGTTTGAATGACAGCATCCTGGTCTATGTACAGGTTCCTCATGAGCACAATTAAGTGTTCTGGAATTCTCATTCTTCTCAATGTTATCCATAATTTGTTATAATCAGACAATCAAGTGCTTTTGAATAGTCAATAAAACACAAGTAAACACTTTTCTGGTATTCTTTGCTTTGAGCCCAGATCCATCTGTCATCAGCAATGATATCCTTCATTCCATATCCTTTTCTGAATCCTGCTTGCATTTCTGGAAATTCCCTGTCAATATATTGCTCCAACTGTTTTGAATGATCTTCAGTAAGATTTTAGTTGTGTGTGATATTAAAGATATTGTTTAATAGTTTCCACATTCTGTGGGATCACCTTTCTTTGGATTAAATATGGATCTCTTCCAGTCAGTTGGCCAGGTAGCTGTCTTCCAAATGTCTTGGCATAACCGAGTGAATGCCTTCAGAGTGGCATCCATTTCAATGCAGCTTCAACTTCTTCCTTCAATACCATTAGTTCTTGAACATATACCACCTCCTGAAATGGACGAATATCGACCAGTTCTTTTTGGTACAATGACTCTGTGTATTACTTCCATCTTCTTTTGATGTTTCCTGCATCATTCAATATTTTGCCCATAGAGTATTTCTATATTGCAACTCAAGGCTTAAATTTTTTCTTCAGTTTTTTCAGCTTCAGAAATGCTGAGTGTGTTGTTCCATTTTGGTTCTCTAACTCCACATCTTTGCACATTTAATTATAGTAATTGGCTTTTTCTGCTCGAGGTGCTCTTTGAAATCTTCTGCTTAGCTCTTTTACCTTGTCATTTCTTCAATTGCTTTAGCTACTCTTCACTCAAGGGCAAGTTTCAGAGTCTCTTCTGACATCCACTTTGGTCTTTTCTTTCTTTGTCACATTATTAATGACCACCTGCTTTCTTCATGGATGATGCTCTTGATGTCATCCCACAATTCTGGTTTTTGGTCATTGGTGCTCCATGCATCAATTCTATTCTTTAGATGGTCTATAAATTCAGGAGGGATATATTCAAAGTCATATTTCGGCTCTCATGGACTTGTTTTAATTGTCTTCAACTTCAAGTTGAACTTGCATATGAGTAATTGATGGTCTGTTCCACAATCAGCTCCTGGCCTTGTTTTAGCTGAAGATATTGAGCTTTCCTATCACCTCTTGCCACAGTTGTAGTCAATCTGATTCCTGTGTACTCCATCTGGCGAAGTCCATGTGCACAGCCACCACTTGTTTAGTTGAAAAAAGGTATCGGCAATGAATAAGTGGTTGGTCTTGCAAAATTCTATTATGCAATCGCCAGTGTTACTTCTGTCACCAAGACCAAATTTTCCAACTACCAGTGATCCTTTGTATTGTTGAAAGAAGGTATTTGTAATGAATAAGTCATTGGTCTTGCAAAATTCTATCATGAGATCTCCAGTGTTCTTTCTGTCACCAAGGCCAAATTTTCCAACTATCAGTGATTCTTCTTTGTTTCCAACTTTTGCATTCCAATCACCAGTGATAATCAACACATCTTGATTGCATATTCAGTCAATTTCAGACTGCAGAAGTTGATAAAAATCTTCAATTTCCTCATCTTTGGCTTTGGTGGTTGGTGCGTAAATTTGAATAATAGTAGTATTAAGGGGTCTTCCTTGTAGGCATATAGATATTATTCTATCACTGACAGCACTGTAATTCAGGACAGATTTCGAAACATCCTCTGTGATAATGTCAATCCATTCCTCTTCAAATTGTCAGTTCCGGCATAGTTGATCATATGGTTGTCTGATTCAAAATGGCCAAAACCAGTCCATTTCTGCTCAATAATGCCTAGGATATTAATCTTTATGCATTCCATTTCATTTTCACAACTTTCAGTTTTCCTAGATTCATACTTAGCACATTCTATGTTCTGATTATTAATGGATGTTTGCAGCTGCTTCTCCTCAATTTGAGTCATGCCACGTCAGCATATGAAGGTCCTAAAAGACTTACTTTATCCATATCATTAAGGCTGGTTCTACTCTGATGAGGCAGCTCTTTCTCACTCCTATTTTGAGTGCCTTCCGACCCAAAGGACTGGTCTTCCTGCACTGTGTCAGACAATGTTTCCAAGCTATTCATAAAGTTGCCCAGTAATGGATCAGACAGTGTTAGGGTTCCTCTCCTATTCATCAGGTTTTCCCTGGACAATTTTTTTGAGAAGTAGATGGCCACTTCCTTCTTTCTAGTCTGTCTCAGTCTGTAAGCTTCGCCAAAATCTGTGCACCATGTGCAACCCTGCTGGCATTAGAAACAATGGTGGCACAGCCCAAATCTCACTGTAATGTGCAAGCCCCACAGTATGAGAAACTGACAGACAAGTTTGTCTCCCTTGGCTGTTGGAACCCTATCCACCCTCCCCTTACCTAATTCCTGCCTGGATCCTGCCACTTTGTGGTCCCTGGCCGCTCCCTCCCTTTCCTTGCTCTAGGGGGCTGAGGCCTTGCCTGCCTCCCGCCCCTTACCTGGATCTTGCATGTGTATGACAGATACATACAAAAGTCATTGCTGTCATGTTGATTCTGACTCACAGCCAGCTACTCTGTAGGACTGCCCCAATGTGTTCCCAAGACTGTAATGTTTACAAAAGCAGATTGCCACGTTTCTTCCGCAGAGCAGCTAGTTGCTTTGAAACACTGACCTTTCAGTATCAGCCAAGCACTTTAATCATTCTTATGACACTTATCGTTCTGCTGTGCATGGGGTCGCTATGAGTCGGAAATGACTTGACGGCACTTAACAACAACAACAACAACATGACACCAGAAAGATCTGGCAGTCTGCTTCTGTAAAGATTTACAGCCTTGGAAACTTTTTTGGACACTTCTATTCTGAACTATGTGGTCACTATGAGTCAGAATTAACTCAATAGCACTGTTTTTTTTTGTTTTGTTTTGTTTTGTTGGTTATTGTATCTATGTCTACTTCCATTTTAGCTACTAACTCTTCTTTCTCCATTTACTTTTCTATCTCATTGGCCTCTGCTTATTTCTCTTCTCTATGTATCCTAATTTATCATAATGTATTTTTTGAATGGTGTAGTGCTTAAGGCATCTGACTGCTAACCAGAAGGCTGGCAGTTCAAATCCACCAGCCATTCCCTGGAAGAAAGATTGGGCAATCTACTTCTGTAGTGATACCATCGCAGAAACCCAAGGAGGGGTTGTTATGAGTAGGACCTGACTTGACAACAGTGAGTTTGGTTGGTTTTGGCTCCTTTTTATACTCTTCTAAGAAAGGGAAATTAACTTGATTAGTTAGTCAATTATACACTTGCCTGCTAACCAGACAGCTGGCGGTTCAAACCCACCAGCCACTCCTCGGAAGGAAGGTTGGGCAATCCTACTTCCATAGTGATACTGCCTCGGAAACCCAAGAAAGGGTTGCTATGAGTCAGGTTTGACTCGATGGCACATAACAACAACAACAACATTGGACGTTGTCCTCAATATTGCACATTTAATAGGTTCTTAGAAGATATTGCTTTCTTGAGTTCAAGTGCTGATCCCAGGACTGATCAGTTTTGGCTAAAACACTTGGACAATATCATACAAAGTATGATTACTAATACACAAGGAAATACTTCTGGGCATTTTATTCAGAAAGGGACTATAAGCATGGCAAGCACTCAGCATACCACAGATTCCCTTCCAAGAAAAATTTCACGATGTTCCTGCTTTTAAAAATCCATTTTTATCTACACCAGGATCTCTGTCACATCACAGGGGCTTCATGTTGGTCTATGAGTGTGATTTTAAACTAGATTAGGTACTCCTACATGTGCTTACTTACTAACTTACTAGGGATCTGAGAAAGAGAAGGAACAGCAAAATATAGTCTCCCTTGTAGTGTAGTGTCTAAGGCATTTGACTGCTAACCAGAAGGCTGGTGGTTCAAACTCACCAACCACTCCTCAGAAGGAAGGTTGGGAAATCTACTTCTGTAGTGATATTACCTCGGAAACCCAAGGAAGGGTTGCTATGAGTCAGGTTCGACTCAATGGCAGTGTGTTTGATTTTTGGTTTTGGTATACATGGAGGACTGGTTCCAGGACCCCTGTTATTGTTGTTGTTGTTATGTGCTGTTGAGTTGGACCCAACTCATAGCGACCCCTCCTTGGGTTTCCGAGGCAGTATCACTACAGAAGTAGATTGCCCCATCTTTGCACGTATTTCTCTAAACTTTAAATAATCTCTAGAAAATTTATAATACCTAATACAATGCAAATACCATGTAAATAGCACTTTACACTTCCTCTAAGCCTTTGGGGGATTGCTTTGACCCCTTCTCAAAACCAAACTCACTGCTGCAGAGTTGATCCTAACTCATAGTGACACCTCTTTGGGTTTCCGAGGCAGTATCTCTATGGGAGTAGATAGTGCAAGCTCCCTTCCAAGGAGTGGTTGGTGGGTTTGAACTGCCAGCCTTCTAGTTACCAGTCAAATGCCTTGGGCACTAAGCCACCAGAGCTCCCTTTGAGCCCTTAATGGCTATTTTTTCCCAAATATGTTTATCCTCTATTGGCTGGTTCCACTGAGGTAGAACCAGATACTGAGGGCTGACTGTATAATATTCAGGGTATAAGGGCCCCAGAAAAAGTTTGAGGTTCAGGGTAAGGCTGTAGTAATAGTAGTAGTGGAAAACAAAGGTTAATCAGGTAATCAATTACCCCTGTCACAGGGTTTAAAAAATCTAAAGGAGATGAGAAGAATACTATAGGTAAGAAACAGTTGCGAATGACTCAACCAAGTTTCACTGAATATGGGGTATGTTGTTGCTGTTAGGTGTCCTCGAGTTGGCTCCTACTCATAGTGACCTTATGTACAACAGATGAAATACAGCCCAATCCCTCATCAGTCTCAGAATCCTTTCCATACCTGAGCCCATTGTTGCAGCCGCTGACAATCCATCTGTTTCAGGGTCTTCACCTTTTTTGCTGACCCTCAACTTCTCCAAGCATGATATCCTTCTCCAGAGAATGGTCCCTTCAGACATGACAAAAGTAGGTGAGACAAAGTCTGGCCATTCTGACTTCCAAGAAGCATACTGGCTGCACTTCTTCCAGAAAAGATTTGTTCATTCTTCTGGCAGTCCATAGTACTTTCATTATTCTTCACCAACACCACAACTCAAAAGTATCAACTCTGCTTTTGTCTTCCTTATTCATTGTCCAGCTTTCACATGCATATGAGGTGTTTGAATATACCATGGCTTGGGTTAGGCACACCTTAGTCTTCAAAGAGACATCTTTGCTCTTCAGCATTTTAAAGAGGTCTTTTGCAGCAGATTTGCCCAGCACAATATGTCCTATGATTTCTTGACTGGTGCTGATTGTGGAACCACACAATATGAAATCTTTGACAATTTCAATCTTCTCTCTGTTTATTGTGATGCTGCTTACTGGTCCACTTTTAAGGATTTTTGTTTTCTTTATGGTGAGATGTAATCCATACTGCAAACTGTAGTGCTTAATCTTCATCAGTAAATGCTTGAAGTCATCTTCACTTTCAGCAAGCAAGGTGATGTCATGTGCATATCTCAAGTTGTTAATGGGTCTTCCTCTAATCCCGATGCCTTGTCCTTCATGTAGTCCAGTTTCTCAGATTATTTGCTCAGCATGTGGATTGAATAAGTGTTGTGAAAGGACACAACCCAGACTCACTCCCTTCATCATTTTAAGCCTTGTTATTTACTCTTGTTCTGTTTGAATGATCGCCTCCTGGTCTATGTACGAGTCCTTTATGAGCACAATTAGGTGTTCTGGAATTCCCATTCTTCTCAATGTTAGCCATAGTTTGTTATGATCTACACAGTTGATTGTTTTTGCACAGTCAATCAAACACAAGTAAACATCTTTCTGATATTCTTTGAATTTAGCCAAGATCCATCTGAGATCACCAATGACACCCTTCATTCCACACCCTTTTCTGAAACTAGCTTGTATATTTGGAAATTCCATCAATATACCGCTGCAAACATGTTTGAAATATCTGCAGCAAGATTTTACTTGTGTATGATATGAACGGTATTGTTAGATAATTTTCACATTCTGTGGGATCACCTTTCTTTGGAATGGGTACAAATATGGATCTCTTCCAGTCAGTTGACCAGGTAGCTGTCTTCCAAATTTCATGGCTTAGATGAGTAAGTGCCCCCAACAGGGCATCTGTTTATTGAGACATCTCAGTGGGTATTCCATCAGTTCCCAGAGCCTTGTTTTTCACCATTTCCTTCAGTGCAGCTTCAACTTCTTCCTTCAATACCATTGGTTCTTGATCACATGCTACCTCCTGAAAAGAAAGACCATTGACCAATTCGTTTTGGGACAGTGACTCTATGTATTCCTTACATCTTCTTTTGATGTTTCCTGCATCATTCAATATATTGCCCATAGAATCTATCAACCTTGCAAGTTTCAGAGTCTATTCTGACATACATTTTGGTCTTTTGTTTCATTCCTATCTTTTTAATAACCTTTTGTTTTCTTCATGTATGACGTTCTTGATGTCATTCCACAATTTGTCTGATTGTTGGTCATTGGTCTTTAATGTGTCAAATCTATTCTTCAGATGGTCTCTAAATTAAGGTGGGATATAATCAAGGTCATATCTTGGCTCTTCTAGACTTGTTTTAATTTTCTTCAACTTCAACTTGCATATGAGCAGTTGGCTGAAGATATTGAGCTTTTCCAACTCTTCTTTCCACAGATGTACTCTATCTGATACCTGTGTATTCCATCTGGAAAGGTCCACATGCATAGCCAATGTTTATGTTGTTGATAAAAGGTATTTGCAATGAATAATTCATTTGTCTTGCAAAATTCTATCGTGTGACTTCTGGTATCATTTCTGTCACCAAGGCCATATTTTCAAACTACTGGTGATTCTTCTATGTTTCCAACTTTTGCATTCCAATCATCAGTAATAATCAATAGATATTGATTGTGTTTGGTTAATTTCAGACTGCAGAAGTTGGTAAAAATCTTCAATTCCTCATCTTTGGCTTTGGTGGTTGGTGCGTAAATTAGAATAATAGTAGTATTAACTGGTCTTCCTTCTTGTTGTTGTTATTATGTGCCCGTGAGTTATCTCTGACTCATAGGGACCTTAAGTACAACAGAAAGAAATATTGCCTGGTCCTGCACCAGTTTCATGATCCCTACCATACCTGAGCCCATTGCTGCAGTCACTGTGTCAATCCAATCTCTTGAGGGCCTTCCTCTCATTCATTGACCCTCAAATTTACTAGCATGACATCCCTCTCCAGAAAACAGTACCTTCTGACAACATGACCAAAATAGGTGAGATGAAGTCTGGACATTCTCGCTTCCAAGGACCATTCTGGCTGCACTTCTTCCAGGACAGATTTGTTATTTCTTTTAGCAGTCTACAGTTCTTTCATCATTTGTTGCCAGCACCACCATTCAAAAGCATCAACTCTTCTTCAGTCTTCATTAATCATTGTCCAGCTCTCACATGCATATGAAGTGATTGAAAATACCATGACTTGGGTTAGGCTCACCTTAGACTTCAAGGAGACATCTTTGATCTTTGGCACTTGAAAGCGGTCTTTTGCAGCAGATTTGCCCAATGCAATATGTCTTTTGATGTCTTGATTGCTTCCATTGGCATTGATTGTAGAACCAAGTAATATGAAGCCCTGGACAACTTCTATCCTATCTCCATTCACCGTGATGCTGCTTATTGGTTCAGTTGTGAGGGTTTTTGTTTTCTTTATGTTGAGGTGTAATCCATATTGCAGACTTCAGTTCATAATCTTCATCAGTTAGTACTCCAAGTCATCCTCACATTCAACAAGCAAAGTTCTGTCATCTGCATATCTCAGGTTAATGAATCTTCCTCCAATCCTGATGTCACATTCCTCTTCATATAGTCCAGTTTCTCAGATTATTTGCTCAGCAAATTAGTATGGTGAAAGGATACAATCCTGATACACTCCCTTCCTCAAGTTAAACCATGCATTATCCCTTGGTCTGTTCGAACGACAGCCTCCTGGTCTATGTACATGATCCTCACGAGTACAATTAAGTGTTCTGGAATTCCCATTCTTCTCAATGTTATCCACAATTTGTTATGATCCACATTGAAATGTCTTTGCATAGTCAATAAAACACAAGTAAACATCTTTCTGGTATTCTGTGCTTTCAGCCAAGATCCACCTGACATCAACTATGATATCCTTCACTCCATGACCCCTTGCATTTCTGAAATGCAGCTTGCATTTCTGGAAGTTCTCTGTCAATATACTGCTGCAATCGCTTTTGAATTATCTTCATTAATGTTTTACTTGTGTGTTATATCAATGATATTGTTTGATAATTTCCACATTCTGTCTGATCACCTTTCTTTGGAATGGGTACAAATATGGATCTCTTTCAGTCACCTGGCCAGCTAGCTGGCTTCCACATCTCTTGCCGTAGCTGAGTGAGTGTCTCCAGTGCAGCATCCATTTGTTGAAACATCTCAATGGGTACTCCATCAATTCCTGGAGCCTTGTTTTTTGTCAATTCCTTCACTGCAGCTTTGACTTCTGCCTTCAATACCATCAGTTCTTGATCATATACCACCTTCTGAAATGGATGATCATGTGTCAATTCTTTTTGGTGTAGTGACTCTATGTATTCTATCCATCTTCTTTTAATGTCCTGCATCATTCAACATATTTCCCATGGAATCTTTCAATATTGCAATTCGAGCCTTACATTTTTTCCTCAGTTCTTTCAGCTTGAGAAATCCCAAGTGTGTTCATCCTGTTTGGTTTTCTAACTTCAGGTCTTTGCATATTTCATTATAATAACTGACTGTTTTCTTGAGCTGCTCTTTGAAATCCCCTGTTCAGCTCTTTTATCCTGTCAATTCTTCCACCTCCTTTAGCTACTCTCTGTTCAACGGCAAGGTTGAGAGTCTCTACTGATATCCATTTGGTCTTTTCTTCCTTTCCTGTCCTTTTAATCACCTTTTGCCTTCTTCATGGATGATGTTCTTTATTTTTTATTTTTATTTTTTTGTGTGTGTGATTTGGGTGAAGACAGAACAAATTCACTTTCCATACAGTAGTTCACATATACTTTGTCTCATGACATTGACCACAGTTTACCACAATGCAATAGCTACTCTCCCACTTCCTTCTCATAGTTACCTTTACCCAGTGTCCATCCCCCATGCACTCCTGCCCCCTGAGCTGTCTCCCTGTGCATAAGCAGCCCTTATTTCTCCCATGCTTGTTCTCTCCAAGGAGTGTATCTACCTGAGGTAAACGTTCAACTCATATGCCTGTCTTTTGTTTGGCTGGAAACAATGGTGTGGGTTCAATTCCAGACCTGAAAAGCAGGTAGCGGCCATAGTCTCAGTGGTTCCACCAGGCTCTATCAGACCAGCAAACCTGGTCCCCACCTTTTGTTTTGTTTTGTTTTGTTTTTTCTCCAAATGATTTTGAGTTTGGTTCCACATTGTTCTCCCTCTCTATCAAGCATCTCCTACACAGATCCCCTTCCAAGTGGATGACAGTGCTAGCAGGGTACCATCTAGTTCTTCTGGTCTCATAGTCATATAGGCTGCAGATCAGATGGTGTACCAGTCTCTAGGACTAATTGTTTCCATGAATTCTGGTTTTCTTCATTCTTCTTCACTCTGGACGAGGAGAGACCTATCATTGCATTTACATGGCAGTTTGCTAGCTTTTAAGATCCCAGTCGCTACTCACCAAAGTAGGAGGTGTAACAATGTTTTGTATAGTATGTTATGCCAATTGAGCTTGATGTCCCCT
>NW_006921678.1:3504545-3512922 GCF_000298275.1 Orycteropus afer afer
CAGAGTGTTCCAGTGCTGCTTCTTCCTTGGGGATGTGTTCTGGGTCTGTATCCTGCTCCCTTGTTTCTACCACTTTATCCTGTTTCTTTGTGTGGACTGTGATGGTCTGTTGTCTCCGAGGCATCATTGCATTGTTGTATTTAGATCTCTGTTAACTGTTTGTGAAGAGCAGCCAAGGGTGTTTCAGGCTCTTCTTGGTGGTTTTATCATTGGCCCATTGGTGGAGAAGGAGGTAGTGGGTCTTGCTCAGTGAGTGAAGTTGAAGGAGGTGTGGGTGTAGTTGTGTCTGGGGACTGTTGATGTCTCCCACTCAGTTAGACAAAATTACTATTGAATAACCATCAAAAAACTCAAAGCACATGGACAAAAAAACACACCATGTAGTCACACAGGAACAGTAACCAAAAAAAGAAAAAAGGGAAAAAGAAGAAAAACAAGAAAACCTGCAATATCTGGGGATAGGGCACTAAGAGAAAAAAGGTAGAGAAGGGGAGTAATGAAGGAAAAAAATGGGAAAAATGCAAAAAGAAAAACAAGGAATGGGGTTAACCATAAGAAAAAAGGGGGAAAAAATAAAAAAGTTAAATTAAAGAAAAAAAAATTTCAGCCAAGAACAGGGAAAAGAATGCTGAGAAGTAGGACCTGGGAGGGGAAGATTAAGAATAATAGTAAAAAGGACAAAAGTATTTATAATAATAGTTGTTTTAAAACAGACAAATACAAACAAATTAATCACCAGAAAAAAAGAAAAAGAAAAAGAGGAAAAAGAAAAATCAGTGGAGGATAGGGCCGGGCACCCAGACTCTGTCTGAGCACACAGACTGTGATGGAGTTCCTGTGGCCCAGAAGATAGGTGGGAGTGGGGGATGGCCACACCTCCATTCACCAAGTTGGTGTGGGTTATAAGAGTAACAAGAGGAATGTCACACCTTTTCAGTCATGCTGGTCCAGAATGTCCTTGGGGTTGCTGGAAAGCAGAACACATTCTTAACCCCCGGAATCTACAAGAGAGCTGTCTCTTTAAATATCCAAAATAGTCAAGCCGCTTGTAAACATTCAAAATGGCGGCATCCTCCAGACCGGCAATAGTCCACAGCTCAGCCCTCCTTTCTCTTCACCTTCTCCATTTATTCCCCAGTCACCAGAGCAGTCCTCCATGCAGTCCCTGGCTAGGAAGACTGATTTTTAGGTTAATTCTTAGGTCCTACCACCACTTGGGAATCTCCAAGCTGTCTGTGCCGTGCCGTCAGGATCGCTCAGGATTGCTGCCAGACTGCAGCTCCATCTGTCTCCCATTTTGGTATTTTCATGCAAATTCTGCTAGTTGGGGTTTAGTCCACTTCTATATCCTTCCTTTCAAGGCTCAGGGGTCCAGCATTATCTTCTGTGTCTGTGTTAATTGGTTTCCCTTTTCTTTGTTGAAGAGGGTCTGTGCAGTCTTTCTGCCTAGTCCACCATCTTACCGGAACTCCGATGATGTTCTTGATGTCATCCCACAATTCCTCTGGTTTTCAGTCACTGATATTCAATGCATCAACCCTATTCTCTAGATGGTCTCTAAATTCAGGAAGAATATAATCAAGGTCATATTTTAGCTCTCGTGAACTTCCTTTAATTGTCTTCAGCTTCAATTTGAACTTGCATATGAGAAGTTGATGGTCTGTTCCAGTCAGCTTCTGGCCTTATTTTGGCTGAAGACACTGAGGTTCTCCATTGCCTCTTGCCACAGACATAGTCAATCTGATTCCTGTGTACTCCACGTGGTGAAGTCCACACATATAGCCACCATTTGTGTTGCTGAGAAAAGGTATTTGCAATGAATAAGTCATTGGTATTACAAAATTCTATCATGAGATCTCCAGCATCATTTCCATCACCAAGACCATCTTTCCCAGCTACTGGTGATTCTTCTTTGTTTCCAATTTTTGCATTTCAATCACCACTGATATTTAACACATCTTGATTGCATGGTTGCTCAATTTCAGACTGCAGAAGTTGGTAAAAATATTCAATTGCTTCATCTCTGGCTTTGGTGGTTGGTGCATAAATTTGAATAATAGTAGTATTAACTGGTTTTTTTCATAGGCATATGGATATTATTCTATCACTGATAGTCTTGTACTTTAGAATAGATCTTGTAATATTCTTTATGATGATGAATGCCATGCCATTCCTCTTCATTCTTTCATTCCCAGCATAGTAGATCATATGGTTGTCTGATTCAAAATGGCCAAAACCAGTCCATTTCAGCTCACTAATGCCTAAGATATGGATCTTTATGCATTCCATTTCATTTTTGACAGCTTCCCATTTTCCTAGATTCATACTTTGTACATCCATGTCCTAATTATTAATGGATTTTTGCAGCTGTTTCTTCACATTTTGAATCATAGCCCATCATCGAATGGGCATCCCAAAATCTTTACTCATCCACAGCTTTAAGGTCAACTCTACTTTGAGGAGACAGCTCTTCCCTCATTGTATTTTGAGTGCCTTCTGACTTGAGAGGTTCATCTTCCTTCACTATATCACTCAATGTTTCAGGGCTATTCATAAAGTTTTGCAGCAATGTATCACAAAGTGTTTCACTACTATTCATAGGGTTTTCACTGGCTATTCTTTGAGAAATGGATGGCCCCTTCCTTCTTCTGCATCTGGAAGCTCCACTGAAACTTGGCCACCATGAGTGACCCTGCTGGTATTTGAAATACTGGCGGCATAGCCTCCAGCCTCACAGCAAGTCACCACAGTATGACAAACCAACAAATGAGCGGCCAATGGGGTATATAATGCCCAAATAATTCTAGAACTTTCTCTTTCATGTGGTAAAAGCATAAATTTACTTGCTGACCACATCAAGGAAACACCTACTTTTTCCATAAAAGGTCTTGGTGCCACGGGCAAATAGGAGAAAAACATAAGTCAAGGAGGACGCTAAGCCACTTCTGAGAACTTCTCAAGCATTTTAATCAACAATTTAACTTCTCATTTTCTCTGGTATTTATTCTTTTTGCTAAGTAAATATAATTAGTCATAGAGAAGAAGTAATGGTTTCCTCCATTAAATCTGTCAGTAAGAATAAGATTCCTGACCACAAAAATGCTGCTGGTTGCAAATTTAAAAATGGTTCAGCTAATAGTGCCTGAATCTCACCTGCTTTGCTTCTATGAATGTCAATTTATTTAGAGTCATGTTTAGTGGACAACTCACAAACTAGAGCTACTGCAAAATGTCCTAAATACTGGTGACAGATTATGCAAAAACCGTATTATTTATGTCGGAATATACATCAATTCTACATTCTATGATAGTAATGCATTTGCTTCCAAAAGAAATTCAATATTTTGATTATTAATAATAATTTTCAAAACAATTTGGATGCTAGATTCCTTTGAAATATTATCATCTATTAACAGTCACACCAAGCAATTAATAACATATCACATTTATCAAGTCCTTTATAGTTCATGAAGTTCTTTTATATAACAATATTTCAATGAGAGTTCTTTGATCATTTAATCCTACTTTATCTACCTCTGCTACTAATACATGCAACTTAAGGCACAAGATGGAGGAAAAGAGGGTAAGTGTGTTGACTCCTCTTCTCCACACATTAGAAAGGAACTTTTCTCCTATGAAATCTTATCCCTCACCTTCTTACTAGCCCCATTTTTAAGATAATATTTTATTTTCTTTACTTTTTTTCTTTTTCATGATTTATTTCATTAACCCAAGTTTTTTATTTTTATTTTCCAAAATGTGTTTCATATCAATTTCATTCTTGTAATTGTACTTTTTGTTCTTAGCCACTACATCCAGTTTTTCAAGCCTAATCTTACCTACTTTTACACTTATAACTTTACATTTATAACCTCATGAATAACTTTATCTATTTTGAAACCCTTTAAATTTACTTTTACTAATATTTGAATAAAATTATTTTCTTTCCTAATGTGATGAATTAAAAAAAAAAAAAAAATGCAATTACCAGCAAGAAACATGGTTCTACTAGTAAGGGGAATCCATTCTAAAAATGGCCACTTCTCTGTCTCTCCTTAATAAAATTCCCATCAACTAAAGAAGACTCTTAAAATAAAATCTATGGCTAGAAAATCAAGAGTTGTGTATTTCAACCAGCTCTTAGTCAATAATAAGTCATTTAATGATGGTGGAATGATTTGCTTGCTGGAATGATTTTTCCATCAGTCATATGTCAGGAGCTTCTAAAAAGCCATTGGACTGTGTGGTAGCTAAGGTTATGTGTCAACTTGGTTGGGCCTGGTTTTGAGTGGCTGAACAGCTCAATGTAGTTATTGCCCATGATGAGACTGGTAATCAACTCCATGGTGTACTGGAGCAACTGAGTAGCTGCCTTAGGTATGTGGTCTGCTTCTAGTATATAAGGAGAAGTTTTGAGAAAGGTCTCTGCAGTTTTTGGCATGCTTGAATCCTACATATAGCCAAGTCATCATTCAACAGCTTCTCATGTTGTTTGCTGATCTTGGAATTGTTAATGGACTCAAATTAGTGGCCTGCCTGTGCTTTGATAATCTTGGGCCTGTGCCTTTTTACTTATAGACCTTGGGTTTGCTTGCCTCAGCATCCAGCAGCTTCCTAAGTTACGACTCCAGCTTGAGTGGGCAGGAACAAGAGGCAGAGCTGAAGCCCAAGGTCGAGGGGCTTTTACCCAGCCCCTAGAGCTTGGCACTTTGAATTCAGACTTCTAGCCTCCAGAACTCTAAGAGAGTAAATCTCTGTTTTCTAAACTCATCCCATTTATGGTATTTCTGTTAGAGAGGCACTGAGGTAACCAAAACAAACTGCAAGGAAATGATACCAATTCAATTCTATACGCCAGGAGACATTAAGCTATAAGAGTAGTAGAGAAAGAAGACAGTAGTTACTTACTCCAAAACCAAGTTCTTACAGTACACTCAGACCAGTCTTCTTAAAATTTTCTTATTTTCTGGTTATTACTAACTATTCTTATCAAAATAAAAGAAAAATCATGTTATGCAATCTTCCTCTGATATTTTCTGTGCAGTTTTCTTGTCTAATATAAAGTCATAAATATCTCAATTTCATGTTCATGTTATTTATGTATTTATTGATTTTTCCCTATAGTCTATGCACTGAGGTATATACTTTACTTCCTATGAGGAAGATACCATTATTCTACCAATTTCTTAGCTGAGGAACATGAAGCTCCAAGACGTAAAATGCCGTATTTCATTCAATCCAAAATGTCATCAATTGTAAGGTATGCTATTATTTTATTTACGACCAAAAAATAAAATCATTGTCCCTTAAATTATAATGTGATGCCTTAAAGAAAGTCATGGATGTAAACTATCAGGGTCACCAACTTTCCTCCTTTTTTTTTTTTTTCACTTAGAAATATTGGCTTGGAACAACTTTATTAAAACAGAAGAAGAAGAAGGTCCTCGTACACGACAAAGTAAATATAAGTGAAACCTATCTACTTGTCATGAAGAGTGTCAGCAACTTTTGAAATATATTAATTTACTAAGAAGGACATGCTAATTTTTTCTGTCTCAGTTGCACTGCTTGGCCCAACCCTTTCACAGGCATCTCAATAACAAAGCATAATAAAGCTGTCTCTATTTTTTTTTCACTTATGTCCCAAAAATCACTCAGATGTTCCATTGCAAGAGAATATGAAATAGTGATCATTCTCCCAATAGTATTTGCTTCATTAATATCAAAATTATATCCTACTGCTATTTCTATCCTTGTACACACACAATGTTGAGATATAGCATAATCTTTTTGAAGACTTAAATAGCAGTTACATTCAATACATATAGCACCACTAAAGGGTATAACTCAATTAAAGTAATGATGATATGAGTATCACAACTAAGTATGTGCATACTCAGGCAAGGGCACTATGTCACAGTTATATTCTACCCTACAGTTATTTCAAGACCTCGTCAATTTAAGACAACTTAATTTCAAAGGTGTTAAAATGTGATGAAAATATATGTGTATCTTAAATCAATGAAATACATTAATTTGCCTACAGTCTCCACAACACTAAATGCTATTGTAATGTGCTTGTTGGGTAGTCCTATAGCATCTAGTCCTGCTAAAAGATTAGAACCTACAGAAAAGGATAGAACTGATATACCATTAACCTTATCACCCCTTGGATAAATGTCCATGTAGCACAAAAAGAAGGCTACAGCTGCCCTTCTCTAAGACATTTGCACAAAGGAAAATAGGATGATACTCTTGGGTGGTTAGAGTCTTTAGTATACAACTTGGCCTTTGGGCTTAGGTAACAGTAATATATCCTAACAAGAACAACCTCTCTGCCTAGGAAAAGAGGTACCGCAGTGAAGCATAAATTCACGTTTATTCCCACTACCGGCTGGTGGTTCAAACCCACCAGCCACTCCTTGGAAGGAAGGTTGGGCAATCTACTTCTGTAGTGATACTGCCTGGGAAACCCAAGGAGAGGTCACTATGAGTCAGGTCCGACTCGACGGCACATAATAAAAACAACAGCATTCAGTACCAGCAATTCATAGCAAACTGCCTGAAGTATTAGATCTACTACCCAGTGCTCAACTCTGCTCTTTCCTTCATGAAACTTTTATAATTCTAATTGTCTAACTGACTCAAAAGTAAACACCAATCAAGGAGGGAATACTGGCTGACCATTTTATTATCAAGACATGCTCTACTTCAATTTTATCAACATGAATTAACAGATACACTCAGTTGTGAAATGAGCTTTAGCAGGCTCTAAAACATAAAACAAGGCAAACAGTGGAATTTTTAAAAAGCTAAAAAAAAAAAAAAAAAAAAACAGTCATCGACTCAATTCTGACTCATAGTGACCCCCACTGGTTTTCTGAGGTGGTGTATCTTTACAGAAGTAGATTGTCCAGTCTTGCTTCCATGGGGTGGCTGGTGTGTTTGAACCACCACCTTTCTGTTTAGCACTCAGATGCCTAAGTCACTGTGCTACCAGAGTTCCTTTAAAAAGCTAATTGTTGTTGTTGTTGTTGTTTGCCGTCGAGCCGGCCCCGACTCATAGCGACCCCTCCTTGGGTTTCCGAGGCAGTATCACTACGGAAATAGGATTGCCCAACCTTCCTTCCAAGGAGTGGCTGGTGGGTTTGAACCGCCAGCCTTCTGGTGAGCAGTCAAGTGCCTTAGGCACTATGCTACCAGAGCTCCTACATAGGCTCCCTAAAGTAGGGATAAGAGGTCATACTTTAGGGAGCCTATTAGCTTTTTAGGCTCCCTAAAGTATGACCCCTTATCCTTAAGTTTTCTTCCTGAAACTTAAAAAGTCAAGAGTCTAGATGTGTGGACTTTTCTGTTAGATCTTTTAAAAAAAAATAAAAAGAAATGTGATTTAGGTGAAGCTTTAAAGAACTAATTGGTTTTCTATTCAACATTTCATATACATTTTGTTTCATGACATTGATTACAATCTCCATAATGTAACAAAACAATACTCTTCTCATTTCCTCTCTATGTTTCCTGTTTCCATTTATCCTTCTTCCATATCCCTTCCTGCCTTCTGAGCTTTATCCCTGGACAAATGCTACCCTTTTGATTTTGTAAGGTTAATTGTTCTAAGGAGAGTGTGCCTCCCTGGTATTACAATTCACATTATAGGCCTGCCTATTGTTTAGCTGAAAGTTGAGCCACAAAATGTTAGTTCGGTTTCAGGCTTGAAGGGTAACTAAGGGCCATCACCTTGAGGGTTCCATTAGTCCCTACGAGACCAGAAAGGCCTATTTTTTTTTTTTTTTTTTTATGATTTTGTGTTTTATTCCACATTTTCCCCCCACTTTATCCAGGATATTCTACAGTAATCCCAATAAGAGTCGACCATAGTGGTAGCTCGGCACCATCTAGTTCTTCTGGTGTCAGGATAGTGAAGGCTGAGCTATGCATGGTCCATTAGTTCTCTGGAGTAATTGTTTCCAATCTTTGATTTTCTTCACTTTGCTTTGCTTTACACAGGGAGAGACCAAGAATTGTACAAGCTTTTAAGACCTCGGTCACTACTCATCAAAGTAGGATTATCTTTGTTGTCTGCTGGATCTTAATATTGCATGTCATAAGATGTCCAGGTTTTAGAACAGTTGCTTTCCTTATTACAGGTTTTTCATTTTTTTTTTTTTTAAGCTTTCGAAGTTCAGATCATTTTGATACCTGGATATATATCTACATTTTTCTTTTCTCTTACTCAAACCACTGACAGTAGCACTGAATTTTGTAAATATCAGGTGATTTTTTAATTAGGAGCTCTGGTAGCATAGTGCCTAAGGCACTTGACTGCTCACCAGAAGGCTGGCGGTTCAAACCCACCAGCCACTCCTCGGAAGGAAGG
>NW_006921678.1:3513498-3525186 GCF_000298275.1 Orycteropus afer afer
ATGGCACATAACAACAACAACAACAACAACCTATTGCATAAAGGAATCCCTGGGTAATACAAACAGCTAATGAGCTTGGCCTCTAACTGAAATATTGGAAGTTCAAGTCCACCAAGAGGGGCCTCAAAAGAAAGGCCAGGTGATCTACTTCCAAAAAATAAGTAATTAAAAACTCTATGGAGCCCAGTTCTACTCTGACACACATGGAGTCCCCCTGAGTCAGGGACAACTTTGACAGCAATGGAATAATAAAATTAAAAACACTTATCACAGCCCACAGATACCTGTGTTAACAAGCCTTTTTCTTTCCCCAACCTATCATTTTGTCATGCTCCTGACCTAGTTGCTATGCTCCAAAAACACAGATCTTTTATACACTGATCATACCAAAGTCTCTGCTGCCTCAAGGACTTTCCACATGTGTCCCTTGTACTGGGAATTTTCTAAATCCTCTCCACTCTTCACATGGCTAGCTCCTCGTGCTTTAGGTTTCACATTTAAATGTCCCTTTTTCAGAGAAGGCTTCCTCACCACATACCTAAAGTAGGCTTCTTACAGATTTTGTTTACTCAGTTGTTTATTGATTTATTTTTTAAAAATCTGAGATCTATACAAGATCTTAAGCTCTATAAAGGCATAGGCAAAAATTACTGCTGTATCCTCAATACCTAGCACAATGATATTCATAATAAAAATAATAATAAAGAAAAATAATAAAAGTCACTTATGTAGTTATTTGCCCAGCCATGATCTAAGCATTTAACATACATTAATACATTTATATGAGACAGTGTTTCACTGCTATTCACAAAGTTTTCACTGGTGATTTCTTTGAGAAGCGGCTGGGCTTTTCCTTCTTCTGAAAGTGACACTTGCCCTTGAACAGAGAATAGCTAAAGAAAAGGGAAGAAATGACAAGATAAAAGAAATGAACAGAAGATTTCAAAGAGCAGTTCAAGAAGACAAAGTCAATTATTATAATGAAATGTGCAAAGATTTGGAGTTAGAATAGCAAAAGAGAAGAACATGCTCAGCATTTCTCAAGCTAAAAGAACTGAAGAAAAAATTTAAGCCTCGAGTTGCAATATTGAAAGAATTTATAAGCAAAATATTGCATGATGTAGGAAACATTAAAAGAAGATGGAAGGAATACAGAGAGTCACTGTATCAAAAAGAATTGATTGATGTTCATCCAATTCAGGAGGTGGCATATGATCAAGAACCAATAATATTGAAGGTATAAGTTGAAGCCGCACTGAAGGAATTGTCAAAGAACAAGGTCCCAGGAATTGACAGAATACCCACTGAGATGTTTCAACAAATGGGTGCCACATTGGAGGTACTCACTTGTTTATGCCAAGAAATTTGAAAGACAGCTACCTAGCCAACTGACTGGAAGAGATCCATATTTGTACCCATTCCAAAAAAAAGTGATCCCACAGAATGTGGAAATTATCAAATAATATCATTACTATCACTCACAAGTAAAATGTTGCTGAAGATAATTCAAAAATGTTTGTAGAGGTATATTGACAGAGAACTTCCAGAAATGCAAGCTGGATTCAGAAGGAGACAAGGAGTAAGCGATATCATAGCTGATGTCAGATGGATCTTGTCTCAAAGCAACAAATATAAGAAAGATGTTTATTTGTGTTTAATGACTATGCAAGGCATTCAATTGTGTGGATCTAAAAAAATTTTGGATAACATTGAGATGAATGGGAATTCCAGAACATTTAATTGTACTCATGAGGAACCTGTACGTAGACCAGAAGGCTGTCATTTGAACAGAACAACGGGATACTGCATGGTTTAAAGTCAGGAAGGGAGTATGTCAAAGTTGTATCTTTTTACCATATTTATTCAATCTCTTTGCTGAGCAACTATTAGGAGAAGCTGGACAATATGAAGAAATGCATGGCATCAGGATTGGAGGAAGACTCATTAACAACCTGCCATATGCAGATGACACAACTTTGCTTGCTGAAAGTGAAGATGCCTTGAAACACTGATAAAGATTAAAGATTACAGTCTGCAGTGTGGATTATATCTCAACATAAAGAACATGAATGTCCTCACAACTGGATCAATAAGCAGGATCACAAGGATAAATAGAGAAAAGATTGAAGTTGTCATAGACTTCACATTACTTGGTTCCACAATCAACACCTGTGGAAGAAGCATTCAGGACATCAGATGACGTACTGCATTGGGCAAATCTGCTGCAAAAAACTTCTTTCAGTGCTGGAGAGCAAAGGTGACTGAGGTGCACCTGACCCAAACTACAGTATTTTCAATCGCCTCATATGCGTGTGAAAGCTGGACAATGAATAAGGAAGACTGAAGAAGAGTTGATGCTTTTGAATTGTGGTGTTGGCAAAGAATACTGAAAGTGCCATGGACTGCCAGAAGAACTAACAAATCTGTTCTGGAAAAAGAGCAGCCAGAATGCTCCTTGGATGCAAGAATGGCCAGACTCTGTCTCACCTACTTTGGTCATATTCTTAGAAGGGACCATTTCCTGCAGAAGAATATCATGCTTAGTAAAGTGGAGGGTAAACAAAATAGGGGAAGGTCCTCAATGAGATGGATTGACCCAGTGCCTACAATGATGTGTTCTGCTATAGCAAGGATTGTGAGGCTGGCACAGGACCACACGGTGTTTCATTCTGTTGTCACTATCTGTTGGAGCCGACTTGAGGGCACCTAACAACAACAACATCAAATACATTTATGACTCAGAACAATTTTATGAGGTGTATACTAGCATTATTTCTCATTTACAGACTCCAAACTAAGACATATAAATTAATAACATTCACAAAATTATGTAAGGGCCTTTTTAAATGGTAGGGTTCAACAACTGTTAACTTGTTCACATTTACAAATTAGGTATGCTTCTGTCAGCTTGCAAATGAGAAAACTGTCTAACTCTTTAAAACCTTAACAAGTTACTCTACTTAAATTGCACACCAATTCATACAGCTATTGATATAGAATTCATAAATTGAAAAATTTTTCAAAACATCTTTTACGTAAAGATCAGGTGGCCTTAAAAGAAGACAACTTCACTGTTGACTAAAGTTTTGCTCTTTGCAAATCTGTAGGACATCTATTAGATATATGACAAGGTTACAGATGGTCTTCTTAAGCTTCCTTCGTCATTCGTTTATTAATATTTAACAATGTGAAAAAAGTTATAACTAACATACTAACATAATGGTTTCTGTATTTTTAAAATATACACATGCAATATTCTATAAACATTAAAATTAAATAAAAATCTGAATGAAATATAATCTATTTCTAGGAAGTGTTCATAATTTGATCAAAAGACAAAACACTTGGTGAATAGCAACAGTTCACAAAAATTTTAGTTCTATTCAATTTTACTTTTTCTTTTAGGAAAAGGTAAACTAATAAATTAAAAAGCACTATGTATATATACTGGAACAAACATCTATAAAAGCATTAAGAGCAGGAAACGCATTTTTGTAGGAATATAAGATGAGACTTGACAAAGAGGTTTTTCTGGAATGGAGAAGAGAGAAAAGGATGTCTGAAGCAAAGAGATTCACTTCTACAAAGTTAGAGAACTACACAAGTACCTAAGGTATCCAGGAAAGAACAAGTGACCAGAAAATGGGGGAGATAAACATAAGATTCTGAGAAAATGAAGTAGGAAATTAAGTTGACATTGTTTTAAAAGGTCTTGAAAGTCTCACAAAAAGGGTACAAAATTCATTTAGGAAGTAATCTGAGAAATAACTTAATAAACCTACATTTGAAAAATATAATTCTTCAGGTGACATAACAGGTGAAGTGATGAATGGGAGAAGAGAAAACAAACTGAAAGTAGGATCACCTTTTAGAAGTTATTTTTACTCTATGATGTCTGTATTGCAGGCTTTCTTTCTCACATATAGAAATACAGAGTTCTTACCCATTTGATCTTGCCATATTTACATGACCTATAATGTTTTTGGGAATGTTTCTTAACATTTAAAATTCTCTTCTAATTCATTTTAACATAGTGAACAAGATAATATTGATGCCTATATGTTATCATATTAAAAGCCTTATTTCTTCCTGCAGAACAAAATATTAACACAAAATAACATAAAAGTAAAATTAAAACAAATAGAAAAAGGAAAACAGGCTCTGACACTAGCCAAGTTCTTGGCAATACCACATAGATAATACAGGTCCTATTTTCCCTTATCTGTGAAATAAAGAGGTTCACTAAAAGATTTCAAAAGTCCCAACCAATTGACGGTTATTTTCTTAAATCCAATATTACAAATTATGCAAGTCAACTTCATTGGCTTTTTGACGGGAAACATTTTACTTTACCAAAACAGAAGCAAACAAATCCTTGATACTAGTTCCAAATTCCTGATGTTCATCATCATTATGAGGCCAATCAGGTTGTTTACGTTTTTCAGCTTTTTTCTTTGCTGTACCTATATAATAAGTAAAAGCATCATATGATTCATTCAAATAACTAAGACACATATATAAATATACATGCACACCCTTATAAAACAAGGTTATTCTAATGGGAATTGAGTAATTTTTGACAAAATATTTGACTAAAGTCAGCCCAATTCATTAAGATTCATCTCTCCAAACAGTATTGTCCAAAAGAACTTTCAACAGTAATGAAAATGTTCCTTATCTGAACTATCCAATAATTCAACCACTAGTTACATGTAGCTATTGACTATTGGAAATGTAGTTACTATGATTGAGCAAAACAATTTTAAATTTTATTTAATTTAAAATTTAAATAGCCACATGTGGCAAGCACTATATCCAGTAGAACAGCTATGGAATTTAACATAATAATCTTTAATAATACAAAAATTATTCCTTCCCAATAAAATATGCTATCATTAGGATAGTTTATAAGATTTCTCTAACGTAAATGTAATTTTAATGTTTCCAAAAGAATTTTAATAGTTTTTATTTTATCTTACAATAATTTTATATGGTAGTATGTATATTAAGTAATGCCAGGTAAATGGACTTGAATATGCTTCACTATTTTAAGATAACTTATGAACTCTAAATATAAAGCATTTCCTATTTAGAAGAAAATAATAAGAAGCAAAATCATGTACTAATGAAAGTCTGATATTTAAATAAAATAAACTTTAGCTACAATACTATTTTATTTGTTCAAATAACACTAGACCATGATACTATTTCTATGACAGATCACTAGAGGTAGAAGAGGCATTTTCAAAAAGAAATGTAGTTTAGTTGTGCTCTGAGAATGTGGAAGGGAGATGGGATGACTACTGTCTTTTAATTTTAGATTATATTGTTATAGTTACCTGGCAAATAATATGGAAAGCAGGACAATGGTATTAATGTAGACCATGCAATGAAAGCAGTAAGAAGAAAATAAATCCACCAAGTCCTTATCCAACGCACACTATATTCTCTAAATCGAGGGCTTTAAAAGAAAAATGCAATATTTCAACGTTGGGTATGTTATTATTAAAAAACAAAAAAAGCCATAATAAAACACACTCACACTTACACATAGAGTCATGGACATTTTCTTGTTAATGGGTTATTATTGTCGTTTGCTTGGTTGGCTGTTTCTTGAGATGGAGTGATTATGGATCTTCCAGTTATGGAAGCTTTCTAAAATGTTCCCTTTTCCTTCTTTTCCCATGTACCACCCAAACGAAAGGGACACTTTTCTCTTTCCTTTTGTTTTTTTTTCCCTCCACCAGAAAAAAAAGACTACCATCCCTTTGAATATCACCTCCCCTTTGAAATAATTTTTGCCTCTTTAAATCTGGCATCTATCCCTTTATAGCATGTCTAGTCCTTTAAATTACACAATTGAATCTTTATATGGCATGTTGTTGTTGTTAGGTGTCATCGAGTTGATTCCCCTCATAGCCACCCTATATCCAACAGAAAAAAACACTGCCTGGTCCTTATATGGCATATGCCCATTTAGTTCACATATACTTTGCATTCCCTTTCTTATATATAGTGTCTTCTCTGAACATTTATGTGAAAGCATGAATTTAGCTCTGGTGGCATAGTGACTAAAGCATTTGACTGCTAACCAGAAAGCCGGAGGTTCAAACCCACTAGCCACTCTTCGAAAGGAAGATTGGGTAATCTACTTCTGTAGTGATACCACCAGGGAAACCCAAGGAGGGGTTGCTATGAATCAGATCTGACTTGATGGGAGTGAGTTTGCTTTGGTGTGGTATGGGTCTTAGTCATTCTTAAACCAAAAAAAAAAAAAAAAAAAACCTCACTGTCATTGAGTATATTCCAGTTCACAGTGACCCCTCTGGGTCTCCAAGGTGGTAAATCTTTAAAGAAGTAGACTGCCCAGTCTTCCTTCTGTGGAGTGGCTGGTGGGTTTGAACCGCAGCCTTCTGCTTAGCAGTCAAATGCCTTAGGCTCTATACCACCAGAGCTTTGCCTTCTGTCTTCTCTGCAGTTTCTCTAAATTTGCCTTTATTCTTCACAAAGTCTTGCAAAGGGCAGGTAGTGGTAAGAGTGTGAAGAATCCTATGCTTAATTTGTTGATTTTTTTCTTTTTATTCAAAGTTATTTTGTAGTTTCAACATTCCTTTCTCATGGAGTAATCCTGAAGGTTTGAATTTGTGAAACATTTTCATAGTTGTGAAGGTATTTTGTATCATTTGCAGAGGAGAATCAGAAAGGTTGCTTATTACACAGTCATCATTGCCTTTAAGGAGCTCCGATTGTACAATGCCAAGGCATGTGGCTGCTAATCAGAAGGTTGGAGTTAAAACCCACCAGCCACTCTGTGGAAGGAAGACAAGGCATTCTACTTCCATAATGATTTACTGTCTTAGAAACCCAGTGGGAGTCACTATAAGTCAGAATCAACTCAATGGCAGTAGGTTTGGTTTTCTTGGTTACAACCAGCCATTATGGGAAAATGTCTATGATCACACAAGCCACAATTTTGAGATGCTGATTTCTCATGATTGCCTCTACTGCCAGCTAGAATCTGGGAAGTGGCTCATCTAAAGGCCTTGTCTTTCATAGAATGGCAAAAATGTCCCTAGTCTTATTTACGGATGAGACAGCTTCTTATCTATTGCTAGCATTATTCAGTGATACAAGCACTAACTCACAATGACATAGGGTTGCATTCCTAATTTCCATTATTCAGTGGGCATATATAACTGGATACACAATTCCTAGGAGTTTCAGCTCCAGATTCCAGGACTTAATGTTTTTCCTTTGATTAAAATGTCAGTGATTTTCCTTTTTTTTTTTTTTGCTCTTGAACCCAGCTGTGTACTCTAAGTGTGTACATTATATTATATGTTGTTATTTGTTGTTATTTGCCCTCGAGTCGGCCCCGACTCCTAGCAACCCCTCCTTGGGTTTCCGAGGCAGTTATCACTACGGAAGTAGGATTGCCCAAACTTCCTTCCGAGGAGTGGATATTATATTATATATAACATATAATTATTTATGTGTATAGGCTAAGAAAATGTATGAAATGTCTAGGATTAAGCTTTATGGTATTTATTTTTGTTGTTGTTATGTGCCATTGAGTCATCTCCGACTCCTAGCGACCTTATGTACAAAAGAATGAAACACATCCCAGTCTTGTGACAGCATCACGATCCCTACCATAGTTAAGTCCATCGCTGCAGCCACCAGGTCAATCCATCTTGTTGAGGCCCTTTTCCATTTTCATTGGCCCTCCACTTTACAAGCATGACATTCTTTTCCAGAGAATGGTCCCTTCTGACAACATGACCAAAGCAGGTGAAATGAAGCCTGGCCATTCTCATTTCCAAGGAGCATTTCAGATGCACTTCTTCCAGGACAGATCTGTTAGTTCTTTTAGCAGTCCATGGCACTTTCAGCATTCTCCGCCAACACCAAAACTCAAAAGCATCAACTCTTCTTCAGTCTTCCTTATTCACTGTCAAGCTCTCACATGCATATGAGGCAACTGAAAATACCATAGCTTAGGTTAGGTGTATATTAGTCTTCAAGGAGATATTTTTGCTCTTCAGCAGTTGAAAGCAGTCTTTTGCAACAGATCTGCCCAATGCAGTACAGTTCCTGCTGTTTTGCCTGCTGCTTCCATTGGCATTGACTGTAGAACCAAGTAATATGAAGTCTTTGACAACTTTGATCTTCCCTCCATTCATCGTGATGTTGCTTATTGGTCCAGTTATGAGGATTTTTGTTTTCTTTGTATTTAGGTGAGGTCCATACTACAGACTGCAGTCTTTAATCTTCATCAGTAAGTGTTCCAAGTCATCCTCACTTTCAGCAAGCAAAGTTGTGTCATCTGCATATCTCAGGTTGTTAATGAGCCTTCCTCCAATCCTGATGCCACGTTCTTCACATAGTCTAGCTTCTCAGATTATCTGTTCAGCATACAGACTGAATAAGTATGGTGAAAGGATACAACCCTGATGCACTCCCTTCCTGATTTTAAACCATGAAGTATCCCCTTGTTCTTCTCAAACAGTCACCTGGTCTATGTACAGTTTCCTCATGAGTACAATTAAGTGTTCTGGAATTCCCATTCTTCTCAATGTTATCTTCAATTTGTTAGGATCCACACAATCAAATGCCTTTGAATAGTTAATAAAACATGAGTAAACATCTTTCTTGTATTCTTTGCTTTGAGCCAAGATCCATCTGACATCTGCTATGATATCCATTGCTCCACATGCCCTTCAGAATTCACCTTGCATTTCTGGAAGCTCTGTTAATACACTGATACAATTATTTTTTTAATTATCTTCAGCAAGATTTTACTTGCGTGTGATATCCATGATATTGTTCTATAATTTTCACATTCTGTGGGATCACCTTTCTTTGAAAGGTACAAATATGGATCTCTGCCAGTCAGTTAGCCAGGTAGTTGTCTTCAAAATCTCTTGGAATAGCTGAGTGAGTGCCTCCAGCATGGCATCCATTTGTTGAAACATCTCAATGGGTAGTCTGTCAATTCCTGGAGCCTTGTTTTTCACCAATTCCTTCAGCGAAGCTTCGACTTCTTCCTTCAATAACATTGGTTCTTGATCATACGCCACCTCTTGAAATGGATGATCATCTATCAATTATTTTTGGTATAGTGACTCTTTGTATTCCATACATCTTCTTTTCAAAATATTGCCCATATAATATTACAATATTGCAACTTGAAGCATAAATTTTTTGCTCAGTTCTTTCAGCTTGAGAAATACCAAGCATGTTCTTCCCTTTTGGTTTTCTAACTCCAGGTCTTTGCACATTTCATTATAATAATTGACTTTGTCTTCTCGAGCTGCTCTTCAAAATCTTCTGTTCAGCTCTTTTATTCTGTCGATTCTAACATTTGCTTTAACTACTCTCCATTCCATGGCAAGTGTCAGAGTCTACTCTGACATCTACTTTGGTCTTTTCTTCCTTTCCTATCTTTTTAATGACCTTTTGCTTTCTTCAAGGATGATGTTCTTGATGTCATCTCAAATTCCTCTGGTTTTTGGTCATGGCTGTTCAATGCATCAAATCTATTCTTTAGATGGTCTCTAAACTTAGGAGGAATATAATCAAAGTGATATTTTGGCTCTCATGGGCTTCTTGTAATTGTCTTCAGCTTCACCTTGAACTTGCATATGAGCAGCTGATGGTCTATTCCAGAATTAGCTCCTGGCCTTGTTTTGGCTGAAGATATTGAGCGTCTCCATTGCCTCTTGCCACAGATGTAGTCAATCTGATTCCTGTGTACTCTGTCTGGTGAAGTCAATGTGTATTGCCACCGTTTGTGTTGTTGAAAAATATATTTGCAATGAACAAGTCATTGGTCTTCCTAAATTATATCATGCAAATTCCAGCATCATTTCTATCACCAATGCCATCTTTACCAAATGCTGGTGATACTTCTTTGTTTCCAACTTTTGCATTCCAATCACCAATGATAATTAACACACCTTGATTGCATGTTCAGTACATTTCAGACTGCAGAAGTTTATAAAAATATTTAATTTCTTCATCTTTGCCTTTGATGGTTGGGGCATAAATTTAAATAATAGGAATATTAACTGGTCTTCCTCATAGGTATATGGATATTATCCTATCACTGACAGCACTGTACTTCAGGATAGATCTTCATATATTCTGTTTGATGATGAATACCATGCCATTCTTCTTCAATTTGTCATTCCTGGCATAGTAGATCATATGATCATTTGATTCAAAATGGCGAAAACCACTCCATTTCAGCTCACTGATCCCTAGGATATCAATCTTTGTGCATTCCATTTCATTTTTGACAACTTCCAATTTTCCTAGATTTATACTTTGTACATTCCACGTTCTGATTATTAATGGATGTTTGTAACTGTTCCTTCTCATTTTGAGATGTGTCATATCAGGAAATAGGGGTCCCAAAACCTTTATTCTATCCACATCAAGGTCGGCTCTAATCTGAGGATGCAGCTCTTCTCCAGTCATACTTGGAGTCCCTACCAACCTGAGGGGCTCATCTTCTGGCACTATATTGTACACAGTTTCAGAGCTATTTATAAAGTTTCCCAGTAATATATCACACAGTATTTCACTGCTATTTATAAGGTTCTCACTGGCAAAGTCTTTGAGAAGTGGATGGCCTCTTCCTTCTTCTAAACCTGTCTTAATCTAGAAGCTCCACTGAAATTTGTCCACCATGGGTAAATCTGCTGGCATTTGAAACACTGGAGATTTAGCCTCCAGTCTCACAGCAACACTCAAGCCACCACAGTATAATAAACTGACAGACAAGTTTTTCTCCCCTAGCTTTCTAAACTGCTCTGCCCATTTCCTGATCTTCCCCACCCTGCTTGTTTACCCTGCCTGTCCCCAGGGCAAACACGTGCCTTCCCTTGTCTTCAGCTGGCTTACTGCTTCCTGCCCCAGGAAACACAGGGCAAACACTTGTCTTCAGCTGGTCCCAGGGCTAGCTTACTGCAGCCTGTGGCTTGTGAGGCTCCATGCATGCAAACACCCTCCTTCCACTGGTCCCTTGGCTGGCTGTATAAATGTTATTTTTACAACAACGACAATCATAAAACCTTATTGAAGAATATAAACAAAAGAACAGAGTAAACAGGTCAATATACCAGACTCCAGCACTGCATATGTTTGTTGAAACATCTCAATGGGCAGTCTGTCAATTCCTGAAGCCTTCTTTTGGGTGACTCTGGTGGCGTTAGAAGTGCTGGTGTATGGCCTCCAGATTCAAAGCAATATGCAAGCAAAAACAGTATAACAAACTAACAGACAAGTTGTTGCTTTGTTGTTGTTGTTAGGTGCCGTTGAATTGTTTCTGACTCATAGCAAATTAATGCACAGCAGAACGAAACACCACCCAATCCCACGCCAACTCCATGATCTTTTCTATACTTGAGATGATTGTCGCAGGCACTGTGTCAATACATCTCATTGAAGGCCGTCCCTTCTTTCGTTGACCCTCCACCTTACCAAGCATGACATTCTTCTCCAGGGAATGGTCCCTTCTGACAACATGACCAAAGGAGGTGAAAAGAAGTCTGGCCATTCTCACTTCCAAGGAGCATTTCGGCTACACTTCCTCCAGGACAGATACGTTAGTTCTTTTACCAATCCATGGTACTTTCAGCATTCTTTGCCAGTACCACAACTCAAAAGCATCAACTCTTCTTC
>NW_006921678.1:3525836-3528078 GCF_000298275.1 Orycteropus afer afer
TAGTCAATAAAGCACAAGTAAATATCTTTCTGGTATTCTTTGCTTAGAGCCAAGATCCATCTGACAGCAGCAATGATATCCCTTGTTCCACATCCACTTCTGAATCCAGCTTGCACCTCTGGAAGTTCTCTGTCAATATACTGCTGCAACCATTTTTGAATTATCTTCAGTAAGATCTTACTTGCATTTGATATTAATGATATTGCTTGATAATTTCCACAGTCTGTGGGATCACCTTTCTTTGGAATGGGTACAAACATGGATCTCTTCCAGTCAGTTGGCCAAGTCTTCTAAATCTCTTGGCATAACTGAGTGAGTGCCTCTGGGGGGAGGCATCCGTTTGTTGAAATATCTCAATGGGTATTTCGTCAATTCCTGGAGCCTTGTTCTTCGCCAATTCCTTCATTGCAGCTTCTACTTCCTTCTTCAGTACTATTGGTTCTAAATCATATGCCACCTCCTGAAATGGATGAAGATTGACCAGTTCTTTTTGGTACAGTGACTCTGTGTATTCCTTCTATCTTCTTTTGATGTTTCCTGTGCATCATTCAATATTTTGCCCATAGAATCTTTCAATATCACAATTTGAGGCTTAAATATTTGCCTCAATTCTTTCAGACAAGTGGTGGTTTTAAACTCTATGAGAAATAAACTGCCAATATATAAAAGAGAAATGAAATAAGGAGTAAATTAAAATTTAAGTACAGGAACTTAAATTTTAATTTACTCTTTATTTTCTCCCAATCTGTAGGTTCTCTTTTTACACTTTTGACAAAATCTTTCAATGCACACAATACTTTAATTTTTAAAAGGTCCCAGTCATCTAACTTCTCTTCTATCTCTTGCACATTCTGAATTATGCTTGACAGTCTATTTATGCCTTAACTTAGGGCTCCCAGATTTGCCCCTAATTTATTTTTGATGTATTTTATAGTTTTTGGTTTTACATTTAAGTCTTTGATCCAGCTTGAGTTTGTTTTATGTATGGGGTGAGGTATGGGTCTTGTTTCATTTTTCTACAGGTGGATATCTAGTTTTGCCAGCACCATTTGTTAAAGAGTCTGTCTCTTCCCCATTTAATGGGTTTTGGATCTTTGTCAAAGATCAGTTGTCCATAGATGGATGGGTCTATATCTGGACTTTCAGTTCTGTTCCATTGGTCCATCTGTCTATCATTGTACCAATACCAAGCTGTTTTGAATACTGTGGCTGTAAAGTAGTTCTTAAGATCTGGGAGTGTGAGACCTCCCACTTTGTTTTTTCTTCTTGAGAAGTGCTCTGCTTATTCTAGGTCTCTTTCCTTTCCATATGAAATTAGTAATTAGTTTTTTCATGTTCTTAAAAATTTTTGCTGAAATCTGGATCGGGATTGCGTTAAATGTATGGATTGCTTTAGGTAGTATTGACATTTTCACAATGTTTAGTCTACCTATCCATGAACAAGGTAGATTCTTTCATTTATGTGGTACCCTTGTTGTCTCTTGTAGCAATGTTTTATAGTTTTCTCTGTATAGGTCTTTTGTGTCTCTGGTGAAGTTTATTCCTAGATATTTTATCTTTTTCGTAACTATAAATGGTGAATGGTATTGTTTCCCTTATTTCTTTATCAGAGAACTCCTTGCTAGTGTAGAGAAATCCAACTGATTTTTGTATGTTGATCTTGTATTCTGCCACTTTGCTGAACCTCTCTATTAGTTCCAGTAGTTTATTTGAGTCCCTTGGGTTTTCTATGTACAGGATCGTATCATCAGCAAACAGAAATAGTTTCAGTTCCTCTTTGCCAATGTGTATGCCTTTTATTGGTAAGAGAGGTTTCTAACAGGGAGACAAACTTGTCTGTCAATTTGTCCTACCGTGGTGACGTGTTGATGTGAGTTTTGAGGCTGAGCCACTGGTGTTTCAAACCCAGAAGGATGCACATGGTGCACAGGTATCAGCCCAGCTTACAGACTGAAACAGACTAGGAAGAAGGAGGAGACCATCCACTTCTCAAATAATTGGCCATGGAAAACCTTATGAATAGCAAAGAAACACTGTTTGATACATTACCACGCAACTTTATGAATAGTCCAGTTAGGTTAGAAGGCTCTCAAAATACGACTGGGAAAGAGCTGCATCATCTGAGTAAACCCAGTCTTACTCATATGGATAAGGTAAAGCTTTTGAGACCTCCATTTGCTGATGTGGCACCACTCAAACTAAAGAGAAACAGCTACAGACATCCATTAATCATCGGAACATG
>NW_006921678.1:3531311-3557170 GCF_000298275.1 Orycteropus afer afer
ATTCGTGTTATGCTTGTTTCATAAAATGAGTTTGAGAGTATTCCATCTTTTTCTATGTTCTGGAATAGTTTGAGTAGCATAGGTGTCAACTCTTCTCTGAATATTTGATAGAATTCTCCAGTGAAGCCATCAGGGCCAGGGCTTTTCTTTGTGGGAAGTTTTTTTACAACCTCTTCAATTTCTTCCCTTGCTATGGTTCTGTTCAAGCTTTCTATCTCTGACTGGCATACTTTAAGTAGGTTTTGTGATTCCAGAAACTTGTCCATCTCTTCTAGGTTCTCAAATCTATTGGTGTGCAGTTTTTCATAATATTCTGTCAGTTATCTTTTTTATTTCAGTTGGTTCTATTGTGATGACACCTTTTTCGTTTACAATTTTTGTGATTTGGATCTACTCTTTCTTTTCTTTTGTTAGGTCTGCCAATGTTTTATTGATTTTACTAATCTTATTGAAGAACCAGCTCCTTGTTTTGTTGATTTTCTCTGAGTTTTTGTTTTGTTTTCTGTTTCATTTATCTCTGCTATGGTCTTTATTATTTCCTTGCTTCTAGTTACTGTAGGATTCTTTGTTGTTTTACTTCTAGTTGTTGGAGTTGATGAGTTAGAGTGCTGATTTTGTTTTTTTCCTCTTTTTTGATGCATTTATTGCTATAAACTGTCTTCTGAGTACTACTTTCACTGTGTCCCATAGGTTTTGGTATGATGTATCTTCATTCTCATTAGTTTCTAGGAATTTTCTTATTTCAGTTTTTATTTGTTGTGTAACCAAGTAGTTTTTGAGCAGTGAGTGAGTTGTTCAGCTTCCATATGTTTGATGCTTTTTCCTTGCTCTTCATATTATTAATTTCTAGTTTTATAGCATTGTGGTCCGAGAAGATGCTTTTCAGTATTTCAATGCCTTTGAATTTATTGAGGCTTTTTTTATGCCCTAGCATATGGTCTATTCTGGAGAAGGATCCATGTGCACTGGAAAAGAAATGTGAGTTGTAGTTTTGTTGGGTGAAATGCTCTGTATATGTCTATGAGATCCAGTTGGTTGGTTACATTATTGAGTTCTTCTGTATGCTTGTTGAGTTTTTTCCAGTTGACCTGTCCCTCCTTGAAAGTGGTGTGTTAAAGTCTCCTACTACTATTGTAGAGTTGTCTATTACCCCTTTTAATTCAGTTAATATTTGCTTCATGTATTTTGGAGCACTTTCTTCGTGCATAAATATTTTATTATTGTAATGTCTTCTTTGTCAATTGACTCTTTCAGCATAGTATAATGTCCCTCCTTATCTCTTATGATGTTTTTCGCCTTAATGTGTATTTTATCAGAAATCAATATTGCTACTCCTGCCCTTTTCTGGTTTCCACTGGTTTGGTATATTCTTTCCCATCCCTTAACACTTAATTTGTTTTATCTTTGTGTCTAAGGTGGGTCTCTTGTAGGCAGCATATTGATGGGTCTTATTTTCTTATCCAGTTTGCCACTCTCTTTCTCTTGATAGGTGCATTTAGTCCATTCACATTGATCAAAATTAGTGATAGGTATGAATTGATTGCTGCCATTCTATTGTGTTTTTTTTTTTTTTTTTTTTTTTTTCATGTTGTTGGTGTTTCTTTGTTCCTTATACTTTTCTGTGCTGAGTTTGGTTTGTTGGCTAATGCTTTCTCCCTTTTCTTTATACTTGGTTTTGTGCTTATTAAACCCATATGTTTTCCTTCCTTCTGGATTTGCTTAGAAGAATTGTTACTTTTCTCTGTGGTTACCTTGGAGTATATTCTTGTCTCTACATTTTTAGAGCAGTGTGTGCTGCGAAGACATTGTCCTGTTTTCTTCTCCAGTTGAGGGTCTGTACCTAGAAGTTTTATTCCCTCTGATAGGTTAGTTGCTATTGTTGTGTGCTGCTTGAGTTCCTTGGTTTTTAAGGTAGAATGTTTTATGGTCTTATTTTGAGTATCTATTTCTGATTTGGTTTTAGTGTTGATGCCACATATCCTGGTTTTGTTGATCTCTTGTGGGTTCTCGATTGGAAGGACTTCCTTAAGCATTTCTTGTAGGGTTGATCTGGTTTCACAAAATCTCTTAATTAATTTTTGTCTGAGAATGCCTTAATTTTGCCCTCATATTTGATGGATAATTTGGCTGGATATAGAATTCTTGGTTGGAAGTTCTTTTCCTTCATTGTTTTATATATGCCATCCCATTGCCTTCTTGCCTGCATGGTTTCTGCTGAGTAATCAGAGCTCAGCCTAACTGTTTGATTATTATAAATAATATTTCTTTTTTCCTGGGAAGCTCTCAAAATTTTTTCTTTGTCTTTGGTTTTGGAAAGTTTGATTATAATATGCCTCAGTGTTTTTCTTTTGGGTTCTATCTTATGTGGGGTTCTATGCACTTCTTGGACAAATATCTTTTCTTCCTTCATTATTTCAGGGGAGTTTTCTGTTAGCAGGTCTTCCACAATTTTCTTGGTGGTCTTTTTCACCTCTTCTTCTGGAATTCCAATGAGTCTTATATTGTTTCTACTCATGTCATCGCATATAATTTTTAGGTTCTCTTCATCTCTCTTAAATCTTTGTTCTGATTTTTCTTCATGCAGGCTAGTGTCCAGGGATTTGTCTTCTAGTTGGGATATGCATTTTTCAGCCAGTTCTAACCTACTCTTTTGTGCTTCTACTGTGTTATGTAATTCTGTCATTTTGGTACTCATCTTCTGCATTTCAGTATTCATGTTTTGCATTTCTAACTGCTGTTTTTGTATGAGTTCTGATTGTGCATTAATCTTATTATTCTGTTCCTGAATAATTTTCTTGAGATCCTCCAGGAGACTGTCTGTGTTCTCCTTTTTTCTATGGGGCTTCCTTAGGCTTTTGTATAGCTCTATAAACATATCTTCTAAATTCTTCCTCAGGTAATTCTATTGCCTCCTCTTCCTCCATGTATAATGAGACCTTTGTCTGTGGTTTTGCTTCTAATGCCTTGTCCTGCTTTTTTGTTTGATTTGAGATTGCCTGTTGTTTCCTAGACATTCTGAGGTTGTCTATAACAGTTGGATATGTGTTGATTTGTTTCGTCTTGGTTTTATGGTTTAATATTTTGAAAATGTGAAGCTGGTGTATTTTATTTTATTATTAATTCAGGTATGTTGGATTGCTCTGCAGTTTTCTTTGTGATGGTGGAATCACTGTGTGGAATGTGGATATGGGTTTCTGTTTGTTATAAAGAGGGTTTGCAGTTGGAACCAGGAGGTTTTATGTTGGCTGAATGTGGTTTCTTCTACTGGATAAGTGAAGCTCTTGGCAGAGAATGTGGGAGTGGAAAAAGGAAAGCTTGCTGTTGTTAAGAGTCAGTTTCTAGGGCTTTTAGTGGGCTGCTACTGATGACATCATACTGTTATTTACTTACAGGCACTTGGCTCAATTTCAGGAAAGACTCCAGTTGTTAAAGGGTGACCACTTTCCGCCAGACTCAGACACATGCAAAGGCCCCAATCCCAAGGCCCCTCGGCACCAAAACACCAGACCAAGGCAACTTCCCAGCTCTGCATTTGGCCATGGGTGTTTCTCTCTCCTCCCCACCTGCCTGCAGTGCCAGCCCAACCCACCCAGACTGCAGTAGGCTAGGGAGTTTGTCTGTGAGTCTGCCCACCCGTGGCACCAAAGATGCAATTCGTTTCAGCTGTGCTTGAGTCAGGAGAGTGCCTACTAGTAATCTGTGGTCCCAATATTAGCGATAAAGTCAAGCACAGACCTCTCAGTGCCACTATGCTGACCCAAGCCTATTCAGTGACCCACCGAGGGGGTAGTGAGCCCACCACCCTCCTCGAGCACCAATGGGCTCTCTGCTTGGGTTTCAGTGGTGCTGGCTGTGCCTGTTTGCACCTAGCTGACCCAAGTTACCAATCAAATCAGGTTCTGAAGGTAGATCCTTGGGATGATCGCTGGTATGCTGGTGTGGTTACCGGTATGCTGATATGGAGTATCTTCTGCCTTGACCCAGGGAGGTCTCAAATGGCCATTCTCACCTGCTGGTCGCTCCCCCAGGGAAGTCTCTAATGGCCTTGCTCGGCTGCCTGTCCATAATCCACAGGGTAGATCTTTAATTTCTTTCCCTGTACCTTTCCTCTAATTCTGCTTTTCTGTGTCTGGTGCACTCTGATTCAGTGAGCTGTTCAAAGCACCAAAATCCCTAATTCAAACTGCTGTACCTAGTTTTTCAAGCACTAAGATGCCAGAGGGAAATGGCATGGTGATTACTGATGAGACTCCCTTTTGAATCTAAGAACCAATGTTATTGAAGGAAGAAGTTGAAGTTGCACTGAAGGAATTGGGAAAATACGAGGCTCCAGGAATTGATGGAATACCCACTGAGATGTTTAAACAAATGGATGCCACACTGGAGGCATTTGCTCAGCTATACCAACTGATGTGGAAGTCAGCTAGCTACCTGGCCAACTGACTGGAAGAGATCCATATTTGGACCTTCCAAAGAAAGGTGATCCCACAGAATATGAAAATTATAGAACAATATCATTGATATCACACACAAGTAAAATCTTGCTGAACATAATTCAAAAATGATTGCAGCAGTATATTGACAGAGAGCTTTCAGAAATGCAAGCTAGTTTCTGAAGGAAATGTGGAGTAGTGGATATCATAGCAGATGTCAGATGGATCTTGTCTCAAAGCAAAGAATACAAGAAAGATGTTTACTTGTGTTTTATTGACTATACAAAGGCATTTGTTTGTGTGGATCATAAAAAATTGTGGATGACATTGGAAAGAATGAGCATTTCATAATACTTAATTGTTCTCTTGAGGAAACTGTACATAGACCAGGTGGCTGTCATTTGAACAGAAGAAGGGGATACTGCAGGTTTAAAATCAGGTAGGGAGTGTGTCAGGGTTGTATCCTTTCACCATATTTATTCGATCTGTATGCTAAGAAAATAATCTGAGAAGCTAGACTATATAAAGAAGAACGTGGCATCAGGATTGGAGAAAGGCTCATTAACAACCTGAGATATGCAGATAACATAACTTTCCTTACTGAAAGTGAGGACGACTTGGAGCACTTACTGATGAAGATTAAAGACCACAGTCTGCAGTATAGATTACACATCAATATAAAGAAAACAAAAATCAACACAACTGGACTGATAAGCAGCATCACAATGAATGGAGAAAAGATCAAAGTTGTCAAAGACTTCATATTACCTGGTTCTACAATCAATGCCAATGGAAGCTGCAGTCAAGACACCAGATGACATATTGCATTGGGCAAATCTGTTGCAAAAGACCTCTTTCAAGTGCTGAAGTGCAAAGACAACTCCTTGAAGACTGAGATGCACCTAACCCAAGCCATGGTATTTTCAACTGCCTCATATGCATGTGAGAGCTGGACAACCAATAAGGAAGATCAAAATAGAGTTGATGCTTCTGAGTTGTAGTGTTGGTGAAGAATGATGAAAGTACCATGGACTGCTAAAAGAACTAACATATCTGTCCTGGAAAAGTGTATCTGGAATGCCCCTTTGAAGCAAGATTGACCAGACTTCATTTCACCTACTTGGGTCATGTGATCAGAAGGGACCATTCTCTGGAAAATAATGTCATGCTTGGTAAAGTGGAGGGCCAATGAAAAGGGGGAGGCCCTCAACAAGATGGATTGACACAGTGGCTACACTGATGTGCTCAGGTATAGTAGGCACCATAAGGCTGGCACAGGACCGGGCAGTGTTTCATTCTCTTGTACATAGGTTGCTATGAGTCAGAGCCGACTCTACAGCACATGACAACATGATTTGTGGTTCTGATGATACATTCACTCTGATCATTTATGGATACAATTTAATAAAACGCAAATGCAACCACTGCCATGGAGTCAGATCTGACTCATAGTGACCCCTCTTTGGGTTTCCGAGGCAATCTGACTGCAGAAGTAGATTGCCCAACCTTCCTTCCAAGGAGTGGCTGGTGGGTTTGAACTGCCAGCCTTCTGGTTAGCAGTCAAATGCTTTAGGCACTATGGACCAAAGCTCCTGAAATTTAATAAAATGTGTTATTTATGTGCTGTGAGGTGAATCTAGAGAAATCTACAGGAGGACTTAGCAACACTAAAGAAACATTATAATCTCTAGGTCAGAAGATACAGAGGAGATACAATTTAAGTAAACCATTTGGAGGGCAGTATCAAGACAATCAATGTAGAGGGGTGTGGCCTTTATTAAAGAGGTAAAGCCAACCATGGAGATTTAGGAGGAAGGATAAATATCCCAACCTCATACTACTCATGCCTTCAGATCGCTTGCTAGTGCCCTACAGAAGTCAAACCTGAAAAGAATCCAGAAGGTAAGAAGTTCATTGGTGTTGTCCTTGAGGGTTAACCTCTAGGGATACAAAGCAGGGTAGAGAAGGGTAACGAGTGTAATTCTCACAGCACACATAAGATATCCAACACAATCCACTGCTTTAAGCCTCAATATTTTTTTTTCCCTATGTAAGAATGTTCTCTAGTATTGTCAAAAGAAGCAATATGACCCAGAGTCTTTAAAATCATTTTTGTCATCAAGTTATTAAATGATAAACCAACTGTTGTTGAGTTGATTCCAACTCCTGGTGACCTTCTGTGTGTCAGACTAAAACTATGTTCCATAGAGTTTTCAGTGGTTGATTTTTCAGAAGTAGATGGCCAGAACTTTGTTTTGAGACACCTCTCAGTCTCAATTAGTACCCAAGCATGGTAATCATTTGCACTGTGCAGGGACTCCCACTAAATGCTGTAATTAACATAATTTCTCAATGACTTGTCCTCCCTTAACACAAACTATGATGATTTTAGTAACTGTCCAATTTCCCCAAAAAGGAAGTTATCTGTACTCACAAATATGTAAGCAATCAAGTCTGTTTCTTATTGTCACTTATAATACTACTTTTCTTGGCAGGAGACAGATGGTATACTCATGCTAGATAATTTTAAGAGTATTACAAATGGACTATTTTCTGGGTTGTGAGCACAGTTCAGAAAAATGAAAGAGGGATAGTGCATAATTCTGGGGCTACTAACAGTGGCAAGGTGTTACCATAGGCCTGGACATCAGTTGAAACAGTGCTTAATAAATGGGAAGGCAGCTTCACAGGGCCTCTGACCTTCAGAAAAAGGGTTCAGCTAACCTGGGTACAGATCCATAGGAGAAGAGGTAAGAGAATAAATGTTCTGACTTAATTGGCTCTTGCCCTATGTTCTTTCAATGCCTCTCATTACCTAAACACAACTGAAACTCAGAGTTTAGGGAAATATGTTGAAGCAGTCAACACCGGTCAGCATCCCAGAGCAAAGAGGAGGGCTAGAGAAGGGTGTAGAAGGAAGGAAAGTGAATTTAGAGAAGCAAAAACATATATCCAGCACACAGCTTATTTATTCTCTGACACTTAATCTGTCCCCCTTCATGATATTTGTCACAGTAGCAAAGCAAGAATCCAGTTAATCTTTCAGGGAAGCTACCAGAGAGAAGGCAGGCAGTATATGTGGCAATAAATATCTGTTGAACTAATTGGTTTGATGACAATGAATAAGAGGACTTAGTTGGCTTCTGGATCTCAATTTCTATCAATTATTTTATATGCACCTAGTTTCTGAAATTAAGTGTGGACGTTTTCCTGAGATGGTAAAGTATATCTCCTTCATTATGTCTATCATCTCAGTATAGAACTGAGGAGTCACTCTTGGTACTACTTCTCAATACATACGTAAAACATAGCTTTTGAAATATTTATAACTTACTGTAGCTATCCAATAAACATTTTATACAGATTGATATCTCCATAGTAAAAAAAAACAACTTTAAAAAGGAAAGAAAAATGGCTTACTGTTTTGTAAAAGTACTATTGACAGTGTCCAGATCTTGTGATGCTCCTAACGTAACACCCAAAGCATATCCAATTATTGTTGAAGCTTCTGCAAAGCCTGTAAAATGAATATGGAATATCCACAACTAGATGAGCTAGCTTTGTCATAAAATGATTAAAAAAACTAGTGACTGAAATGGATTATTCCTGAAAGTTTTTCATCGTACACTATCCAATGTATATATTAAAAAAACTAAAACTAATTAAATTATATAATTCACAAAACCTTATTTAAGTTATATATTTAATCTAATATGAATTAACATGTTAGTATTTTATATAAATATAAATTCAGTATATCTTACTACATTTTAATATGTGGTATTACAGCAAGATGATACTTAAGCATTAACAATACCTTTGCATCCTGCACCCTGCCTACTGGAACACCAGGATGTGGCAACAGTGTAAGCTTCTCTCTGAAGTGTGTAGATGCGCCTATTAATTGTTATTCGGTAGAACCAAGAATAAAACAAACATAGATTTGTTGCCATCCTCAGCCAATGCTCATAAACCACCAGAAAAAAAAAATTCCAAATGCAAAAATTAATATGAAAAATTGCTATTTTACCTCATTGGCATGACTTATCTATGTTGAAAATAATTACTTTGGTGCAAAATTAGATTTTCTTTTAAATTATCTTCACAGTAAGTATACATAAATACCACCTTAAAATTTTTTTCAATGGGAATTAGATAACCTATACACGTAGAAAACCTACCAGGACCAGAGGCTCTTGTAATATAAGAATGTATAGATTATTCTAAGTTTGAGCCCAATGTTACTCAGTCCACTCACAGTGGTATCCAGTAGCATAAGATATAATTAGGAGATTGTATACTATCTATATTCAATTAAATAGTATATCATATCTCCCCTGAGATGATTAGTAAGATTATGATTTCAGTGAATTTTAAAATGTGAGAGGCCTAGAAACAATTGAATTAAAATATGTAAACATCTTAGAAAGGTAATGTTTATTATAGCTTCATCACCACACTGAATCTAGTACTGAGGTGACACAAAATTATGTCTCCATTCGCCTTATGAATATGATGGTTGTAGCAACTTCCTATCTGCATCCCCAAAGTTTAAGCAAACAACTACTCAAACAATTCCATCCCGTAACTTTAGATAATTTTCCTAGAGAAAATGACTACTGTTTATATAGTTTGATTTATACACCTACTTCTCACTTACCAACTATCTACTTATCAAACATTTTGCAGTTATGACCATGGTAAAAAATTTACTATCTGACTATTTTGCACATTGACAACATATATATGGAACTAACAAATGCTGAATTGTGAAGTTAGAGTAACACTGGCTGTGATCGTTAAGGACATGTGTCAAGTTGGCTGGGCCACGTTTCTCAGTGGTTTAATAATTATGTAATGATGTAATTTGGCAGTTATGTAATGATGTAATTTGGCAGCAATATAATGATATAATTTGACTGTTATGCATTGATGCAGTCATTCTCCATTTTGTGATCTGAACTTGATCATCCTCCATTTTCATATAATGCCAATTTCTCTGTAGCAACTTGTTCTTGGGAATCTAATTGTGTCCATAGGTGAGGAGAGGTGTATATTGTTGTTGTTAGTTGCCATTAAATGAGTTTTGACTCACAGGAATCCCATTCATAACAGAACAAAATGCTGCCAGTTTTCTCTGCCATCTTCACTAAAGTAGGTATGTTTAAGCCCATTGTTGTACCCATTGCATCAACCCATCTCATTGAGAGCTTCCTCTTTTTCACTAATCTTCCAATCTACCAAACATGATGACCTTCTCCAGTGATTGGTCTCTTCTTATAATGTGTCCAAAGTAAGTGAAATGAAATCTCACCATCCTCACTTCTATGAAGCATTCTGGGTGTACTTCTTCAAAGACAGATTTATACTTGTTCATCATTCTGGAAGTCCATGTTATATTCATTTTTCTTCACTAACACTATAATTCAAATGTGTCAATTATTCTTCAGTCTTCCTTTTCTGTTTCCCAGCTTTTGCATGCATATGAGGCAACTGAAAATATCATAGCTTGGGTCAGGAGCACCTTCGTCCTCTAAGTGACATTTTTGTTTTATAACACTTTAAAGAGGTCTTTTACAGCAGATTGCCTAATAACAATATGTCATTTGATTTCTTGACTTTTGCTTCCATGGGCATTGATTGCATACTCAAGGAAAATGAGATTCTTGGCAACTTCAATATTTTCTCCACTTATCATGATGTTCCTTATTGGTTCACTTATAAGGATTTTTATTTTCTTTATGTTGATTGGTTCAGTAGTAAATATTTTTATTTCTTTATATTGAGATGTAATCAATACTGAAGGCTGCAGTCTTTGATTTTCATCAGTAAGTGCTTCTAGTCTACTAGAAGCAAGCAAGGTTGTGCCATTGCATACCACAGGTTGTTAGTGAGTCTTCCTCCAATCCTGATGACTCATTCTTCTTCATATAGTCCAGCTTCTCAGATTATTTGTTGAGCAAACAGATTAAATAAGTATGGTGAACAATTAAAACCCTGACACACAGCTTTTCTGATTTTAAACCATGCAGTATCCTCTTGTTCTGTTCAAACAACTGCTGTTCAGTCTAGGAACAGTTTCTACACAAGCATAATTAAGTGTCTGGAATTCCCATTCTTAGCAAAGTCATCCATAATTTGTTATGATCCACATAGTCGAATGCCTTTGCATTGTTGATAAAACAAAGGTAAATATTTTTCTAGCTTTCTCTGTTTTCACCCAAGATCCATTTCCTATTAATAATGATATATTTCATTCGCTTGCTCTTCTGAATTCAGCTTGAATTGATGGCAGCTCCTTGTTGGTGTATGGCTGTAGCAATTTTTAAATTATCTCCAGGAAAATTTTGCTTGAATATTATTTTATTGATATTGTTCAATAATTTCCACATTCCATTAGATAACTCTTCTTTGGAATGGCATAAATATGTACCTCTTTCAATTTTTTCAAGTAGCTGCCTTCCAAATGTCTTGGCATAGACATGTGAGAGCTTCTAGCATTGTATGCATTTGTTGAGGCACCTCAATAGGTATTCCATGAATTCCTGGAGTCTTATGCTTCACCAACACCTTCAGTGCAGTTTGGACTTCCTACTTCAGTACGGTAAGTTCTTAATAATATGCTACATCCTGAAATGGCTGAACATTGACCAATTCTTTTAGTACAGTGACTCTGTGTTATTCTTCAATCTTACTTTTATGCTTCCTGTGACATTCAATATTTTGCCCATAGAATATTCAATATTGCAACATGAAGCTTGAATTTTTTCTTCAGTTTCAGCTTGAGAAATGCCAAGAATGCTCTTCCATTTTAGTTCTCTAACTCCAGGTCTTTGCACATTTCATTATAATACTTTGTTGTCTCAAGCAATCTTTTGAAATCTTCTGTTCCAATCTTTTACTTCATCATTTTATTTATTTATTTATTTACTTTGCTTTAGTTACTATACATTCAAGAGTAAATTTCAGAGTCTAATCTGAGACAAATTCTGGACTGTCTTTCTTTCCTTTCTTTATAATGACCTTTTGCTTTCTTCATTTATGTTGTCCTTCATGTCATCCTAGTACTCCTCTGGACTTTGGTCATTAGTCTTTAGTGCATCAAACATATCCTTGAAATGGTCTCTAAATTGAGGAGGTATATAGTCAAGGTCATATTTTGGTTCTCATGCAATTATTTTCATTTTCTTTTCTTTCTACTTGAATTTTCATATGAACAAATGATCATCTGTTTCAGAGTTAACCCCAGTATTGTTTCGACTGATGATATTGAACTTCTATATTGTCTCTTTACAGATAGGTAGTCAGTTTGATTTCTGTGTATTTCATCTTGCAAGATTCCCTTGGATGTTGTTGTTGTTTGATGGCATCAAGTCAGATATAATTTGTAGTGATCTTATGTACAACAGAATGAAACACTGCACTGTCCTGTGCCAATTCTAAAAATCATTGGTATGCTTGAGCCCATATGTTGCAGCCACTGTGTCAATAACATCTCACTGAGTGTCTTCCTCTTTGTGACCCTCTACTTTATCAAGTATGATATCTTTCTCTAAGGACTGGTCCCTCTGATATACAAAAGTATGACAGACAAAGTCCGGCCATTATTCTTCTAAGGAGGAGTCCGGTTGTACTTCTTTCAAGATAAATTTTTCATTCTTCTGGCAGTCCATAGTATATTCAATATTTTTTGCCAATACCATAATTCAAATGCATCAATTATTCTGCAGTCTTTCTTACTCATTTTCCAGTTTTCACATGCATATGTAAGTGCTTTGAGTCTTCCCTTTAAGCAAGCTAACTTATGTTATCTGCATATCACAGGATGTTCATGACTCTTCCTCCAATTCTGATGCCAAGTTCTTCTTCATATACTGCAATGTCTCAGATTGTTTGCTTAGAATACAGGCTAAATAAGTATGGTGAAAGGACACAATGCTGACACACACCTTCTTTGATTTCAAACTATGCAGTATCCCCTTGTACTATTCAAACAACTGCTTCTTGGTCTGTGTTCAGGTTCCTCGTGAGCACAAGTAAGTGTTTTGGAATTCCCACTCTTTGCAATGTTATCCATAATTTGTCATGATCCACACAATTGAATGCCTCTACATAATCAATAAAACACACGTAAACTTCTTTCTACTTCTCTTTTAGTCGTTTGTACTGTGGTGACTTGTGTGTTGCTGTAACGCTGGAAGCTATGCCACTGGTATTTCAAATATCAGTAGGGTCACCCATAGCAGACAGGTTTAAATGGAGCTTCCAGATTAAGACAGATTAGGAAGAAGGAAATGGCCAGGTCCATTTATGAAAAAAGTGGCCACTGAAAACACAGTGAATAGCAGGGAAACATTGTCTGATATGGTGCCAGAAGAATGAGTCTCTCAAGCTGGAAGACATTCAAAATACAAGTGGGCAAATACTGTTTCCTCAAAGCAGAGTTGACCTTAATGATATAGATGGAAGAAAGCTTTTGGGTCCTACTTCACTGATGTGGAACAGCTAAAACTGGAAGAAACAGCTACAAACATCCATTAATAGCCTGATGTACAATGTATGAAGTATGGATCTAGGAAAACTGGAAGTTGTCCAAAAATGCAATGGAATACACAAAGATCAATATTCTAGGCATCAATGAGCTGAAATGGACTGGTACTAGCCATTTTGAATAGGACAATCATATGGTTTACTATTCGGAAGGAAGATGGGGCAATCTATTTCCATAGTGATACTGCCTCAGAAATCCAAGGAGGGGACGCTATGAGTCAGATCTGACTCAATGGCACATAACAACAACAACAACATGGTCTGCTATACCAGGAATGATCAATTAAAGAGGAATGGCATCACACTGATCATCAAAAAGAACATTTCAGAATCTATCTTGAAGTACAGTGCTGTCAGTGATAGAAGACTATCCATATCGCTACAGGGAAGACCAGTTAATACTACTATTATTCAAATATGCACATGAACCACTAAATCAAATAGAAAAAATTGAAGATTTTTACGAATTTCTACAATCTGAAATTGACCAAACATGCAATAAAGATGTATTGATAAATACTGATGATTGGACTGTGAATGCTGGAAACAAAGAAGAATCACCAGTAGTTGGCAAAAATGGCCTTGGTGATAAAAATAATGACAGAGATCACATTGCCATGCATTACCAATGACTTATTCACTGAAAATACCAGTTTTCAACAACAAATATGGTGATTATATGTGTGGACCTTGCCAGATGCCATACACTGGAATCAGATTGACTACATCTGTGGAAAGAAATTATGGGGAAGCTCAATATCATCAGTCAGAACAAGGCCAGTGGCAGACTGTGAAACAGACCATCAATTGCTCACAGGCAAGTTGAAGTTGAAGATATTTAAAACTAGTCCACAAAAACCAAATTATGCCTTAAATATAATTTGTAGACCATCTGAAGAACAGATTTGATGCATTGAACACCAGTAACTGACATCAAGGACATGATACATGAAGAAAGTAAAAAGTCACAGGAAATAAACAGAAGACTAAAATGGATACAGGAGACTTTGAAACTTGTTTTTGAATGGAGAATAGCTAAAGCAAATGGAAGAAATGGATAAAGGAGCTGAAAGAAGGTTTCAAAAGGCAGCTTGAGAGGACAAAGTAAAGTATTGTAATGAAATGAAGAATGGGTATTAGGATTTGAGGGAGTCTCATTAACAACCTGACATGTGCAGATGACACAACTTTGCCAGCTGAAAGTGAGGATGACTTGAAGCACTTACTGCTGAAAATCAGTATAGACTATACTTTAATCTAAAGAAAACAAAATGCCTTACAATTGGCCCAGTAAGCAACATCATAATAAGCAGAGAAAAAATTGAAGTTGTCAAAGATTTCATTTTACTTAAATCCAAATCAACACTCATGGAAGCAGTAAAGAAATCAAGCATTAGGCAAATGTGCTGCAAAAGGCCTTTATAAAGTGTTTGAGAGAAAGCAAGTCACTTTGGAGATTAAGACACTCCTGACCCAAGTAATATTACTTTCAGTAGCCTCATATACATATGAGAGATGGAGAATTAATGAAGAAGAATCCAAAAGAATTGATGCAGTGAATTAGGATATTGGTGAGGAATGTTGAATGCACCATGGACTGCTAGAAAAAATGAACAAATATGTGTTGGAGAAAGGATAGCCAGAACGTTCCTTAGAAGCAAGAGTAGTCAGACTTCATCTCTCATACTTTGGACATTTTCAGAAAGGATGAAACCCTGCAGAGGGATATCATACTAGATAAACTAGATGATCAGCCAAAAAGGGGATGAACTTCAACAATATGAACTGACATTGTGTGAAGTATGCACAGAATTGGGAAGTGTTTTTCCTCTGTGATACTGTGGTGTAGTAAATTACTTAGCATGGCTTTTCTACCCATAAGTCTTTGTAAACTCCAAGGTGGGATTTTCTATGAGCAACTGAGGAGCTCCTGATTGCTGAAGTTGTCCACCTGGAGTATTTCTGTTGGGAGTGGCACAAAACAATGTTCTGGGAGGTGCCCACTCTCTCTCAGGTGCTTAGAGTTCTGATGCTATGATTGGCTAGTTTGACCACCCTGCCGGGCTCAAAAGGAGACCTCCTAGAGGCAGAACTTGCACTCTGACTGCTGGTTGAGGAAGACATGCTGCTGCAAGAGACACACACCCTGGAAAGAGACACATGCTGCTGGGAAAGAGGTGCAAGAGACACGCATCGCTGAGTGAGACACTGAGGGACCAGCACTGCTGGGAAAGAGATTGTGAGAGACTGTTGGCTGAGGGACGGTGGCCTGGGAGAGAGACTGAGCATTTTTTCCTGAATTTGAATTGTAGCTTGTGGTGCTTCCCTAATAAACCCCATAATCGGTGAGCTCTGTGTGGCCACTGCAGTGAATTATCGCACCAAGGAGAGCAGTGGTGGGTGCTTTGGGAAGAACGGTTGGAGAAAGGGCTGGAGGGAGGCAGCATGTCTGGCCTGGCAGGAATAGGCCTTGGGTTACTGCTGGTAATCCTGTCTTCCTCTTGTGGGATTAGAGGAGGTCAGAACATGTGGCCTCCTTGCCGTTTTTGCAGATACATAGGGTCACTATGAGTCAAAACTGACTTGAGGACACCTAACAACATAACAAACAGCTTTCTGGTATTCTCTGCTTTCTGCCAAGGTCTATCTGACATCAGCGATAATATACCACATTCCACATCTTCTAAATACAGCTTGAATTTCTAGCAGTTCCCTGTTTATGTACTGCTGTAACTATTTTTAACTTATTTTGAGCAAAATTTTACCGAGAGTGATAGTAATGATTTTTTTAAAACTTTTTGTTGTGATTTGGATGAAAGTTTACAGAACAAATCTGTTTTCTATTCAATAGTTCATATACCTTTTGTTTGGTGACATTAATTGAAATCCCCAAAATGTAACACTTGTTTGTTAATGTCCACATTCCATTTCATCAACTTTCTTTGGGATGGGAACAAATATTGCATCTCTTCCAATCTCCTGGCCAGGAGTTGTCTTCCAAATTTCTTGGCATAAACAAGGGAACCCTTCTAGCACTGCATCCATTTGTTGAAACATTTCAATAGGCATTCTATCAAATCCTGGAACTGTGTTTTCCACTAATTTCTTAAGTGCAGTTTGGACTTCTTCATTCAATACTATTGGTGTTCAATTTCTTTATCTTTGGCATTGGTGGAGAGAGTGCATCAATTTGAATAATAGTCATAATAGCTTGTCTTCCTTGTAGCCATATGGATATTAATTTATCACTGACAGTGTTGTACTTCAGAATATATCATGAAATGTTCTTTCTGATAATGAATGCAACACTACTCTTCTCCAATTTACCATTCCTAGCATAGGAGACCATATGATTGTCTGATTAAAAATGGTTAATACTTTTCCATTTCAGTTCACTAAAGTCTAGGACATAGATCTTTATGCATTCCATTTTTGACAACTTTTAATTTTCCTTGATTCATATTTCTTCATATTTCATACATTACACATTCTGATTACTAACAGAAGTTTGTGGCCTTTTATTTATTTATTTAATCATTTTGAGTTACGCCACATCAGTAAACTAAGGTTCTAAAACTTTACTCCATCCGTGTAACTCTACTATGGAGAGGCAGCTCTTCCCCAGTTATATTTCAAGTGCCCTCCAACCAGGGGTGCTCATCTTTCAGCACTGTATCAAACAATGTTCTGTGCTAACTGTAGGATTTGCACTATTTTCCCCCCCAAGAAATTCAGGTAGTACTCAACTTTTGATAGGATTCCATTCCAACAACTCTGTCATATCGATTCTGATGAAACTTGAATAGCTCATTTTATTTTTAAAATTTTCATTAATGTTGCCTTTTATTATCAATATATTTATAAATCCAATCTTTTCTCTTTGGAAGTTGGGAACATTACATATAAACTTACAGTTATATTTATGTGTACTAAAATTATATTATAGAATTTAATACATATTAAAAAATACAGAAATCATAAAAATTTACTCTATTGAAGAAGAGTTGAATGATCTTGGTATTTTATCAGCTGCAGTAATAACTCCACTTCTGGAAGTTTCTGAATTATCTGGATTATTCCTGGGAATGGGGATGGTGTTTCTATTCAGAACATTAAGGAGAGCTGGATCCATGGTTCTTCTCTTTTTTGCTTCACATATTTCATGGTAACATCTAACTGCTTCCCAAATATGCCTATTGACTTTTTAGAAAAGCAATCAGTATTTAGGTCCAAGCTTTCAAGCAACTGAAATTCCTGTTTTAATTTAGAAAACTGAATCTATATGGCAGTGTTTTGAACAATAAATCATAAAATTGGACATTTGCAAATGAACATCTGAGAATAACAACAAATTACATACAATATGTACACTGTGTGTAGTACATACTACTAGCAATAAGATGCCCAAAATAAGAAAAAGAAAAATGGATTGTAAGTGTGGTTCTCCATAACTTGAATACATTGTAAATTGAGGACTACTTGTAGATGGCCAAGGAGTTCTGGTCATGCAGTACAAGGGCAGCAGTTCAAATCCACCAGCCACTCCATGGAAGATGGGCAATGTACTTCCATAAAGATTTACCAACTCAAAAATCCAGTGGGGGTCACTATAAGTTGGAATCGACTCAGTGGCAGTAGACGTGTAGATGGCCAAATAGTTCCTCCTAGACAGTTTCAGTCTGAAAGCTCCACTGAAACTTGCCCACCGTGATTGATACTGCTGGTACTGTAATACCAGTGGAATAGCTTCCAGCATCATAGCAACACATAAGCCAACAAAGTATGACAAACTGACATATGAGTGGTGGGATTTGTATGACTGTGTGTAATGGAGGATGAAGATAGTTTTTAATACTTAAAAAAGTACGTGTTTTTTTTTTTTTTTTTCTCTTGCTCTGTGTTTTTTCAGTGATTTTCATATCTCTATTTTTGACATTTCAAAATTCAAGCAGCTTCTCAGAATTAGGGGCTCAGTGTGATTTTTAAGCTATTAAGTGAGCCACTGGTTGGCACTTCTATATCAGTTTAGAATATTTACACCACAATAAAAAATGCAATAAAAATTTAAAATGAGTCAATCATATTAGAGGAAAGAAAAAAACTTGCCTAGATAGGTACCAAGTGAGTGTCTGTCAACGCTGTCATCCACAAAGATTTCTCCAAGGATATAAAGAGGCAATCCTGCTATTCCCTGCACAGTCTGGCCAAAGGTGAAGAAATATGTATATTTTGATGGGAATACTGGCAGCTTATCCCGGCAAGTACTGATGACCTTCGGTTCTTGGCAAATATCTTTTGAAAAGATGGTAACAATTGTAATTATGCAAATAGAGTTCAATAGTTAAACATGCAACAAATATAACAAATATACACTATCTTCTATCAAATATTTTACTCTTTAAAAGCTATTTTCACCAGTATGCTTTTCTCTTCTGGTTAACATTGTCTTTAAATTGAAGGTAGTAGTACTACAATCAATCATGTTCTCAGAAAACTGCTGTGATGAAAGAAAAGTTATGGGAATACTGGTAAAGATGCACAAATGATAAACTAAAATATCATATGACCATATTATTATTCATCTACACACGCAAAAAAAAATCCTCTTAAATTTGGCATCTAGTGTCTCTGACTTTTGACTTTGGTATAAAAGTATTTCTAATATCCTGAACTATCTGGATTATAAAAAATTCCTCTCCTAAATTTAGTTCTAGGAACAATCTGCACATTAACTTTGTGTTGCTCTGGTTAAATAATTTCCCATTTCGGACACAAAAAATTCTGGAGCACAGATTCCCTCAGTACTGAAAAGTACTGGTTGTAGTTCAAGAAATAAAAAGAGTTAATTATATCCAATAACGTGAATTATGTTGGTGGCTTGTTAAATATAGTTCTGTTATAGTGTTTAGAGAAGACACAAAGTTGAAGTGGCTAAAAAATGAATAGTAGATAAATTCAGGCATCTTGAGCAATTCTTTCAAGAATATTGCCTGCGAATCTGAGGAGGTTCTACAAAATGACAAAAACATGAATTATGTTTATTGTTATTGTTGTTGTTTTAAGACTAGTAAGAACTTGAGCAAATTTAAAGCTTTTAAGTGGAAACTCTAAAGAGGGAGAATTTGAAGGAAGAGGAGAGAAATCATTCCTGGGAGGCAGGAGAGCCCAGGAGGTTGAGCAGCAGAACATCTCCATTTTGACCAGAAGAAAGAGGTAAAGAATGTAAACATAGGTGCAATTATAGATTCCATGTTAGGTAGTTAGAAACATGTAAAATACAATTTATAACATGTATTTTCTATCTAAAGCAAAAAAGTCAAGTGAAGCAAGGCTAAAGTCCTTGTTGTGAATCATAGAAGAGTGTTGATTAATTTTTTTTTTTTTTTTTTTTAAAAGCAGGAGAATAGATCTATTTGAGAGGACAATTGAGGTTACCACAAACAAATTCACTATGGAGCTACTCTGTCCACTTGTTTGATTTTTCTCTAGCAAGAATCAGAAGCATTTGAGTTATAGGCTGAGGAATGATGTATGTTGGATGAAAAGTTTTTCAAATCAGAGACAATAAAAGGGCATTGAGAGAAAAGAGTTTAGGATAATGATTACAGTGTGTGTGAAAAACTAAGGGACACAGATAAGCTGTAAAGAAAGGGAAGCAAAAACAAAGAGAAACTAATAAAAGGAGAAAGTAGGAGTGCTAATAGACTGGGGACAACAATAAAAGAAAAGAACTGCTGTCTTTGTTGTGAATACAGTAGTAGGATCAATGGGTGCAATACATTCAGAAAGTTCTCAGTATAGTGACAGTGTTCTGCAACATGAATGTGTGAGGATGGTCACTTAACTTCAGTGTCCAAGAAACTAACAAAAAGAATGCATTACAAGTGTTCTCATGAAGTAGTGACAAATCTCTGTTTTAATCTCTCAGGTATTTGGTGGCATAAAGGATCTACATGCTAGTTAACACAGAGGAGCTTGAGATTAACATGTCATCATTACACAAAACTGCAGTGGAGTAGGATGAGCAGAGGAAGGAGGTTGACTGGTGTTAAACGGACTGTACAAAGAGGTTCACACCACACATAAGAAAAGAGGAGCATAGCAGCTAACTGGAGGGTGTAGAAAGAGGACAGAGTAGGAGACATATGAAGAAAGTCAGAAGAGATGGAACAAACAAACAAAAAAGAATAAAGAAATTCTAGAGAGTAAAGATAGATGGTACATAGACAGATAGATGAACAAGTATAGAGAGATAAACTGATTTAGAAATGTAACTAAACTTATAGACAAAGTAAGTTAAATGTCCATCTGTACACACAGGTGCATAAAATGAGCTACACTCTGGTGGTATAGTGCCTAAGGCATTTGACTGCTAACCAGAAAGATGGCAGTTCAAAGTCACTAGTCACTCCTCAGAAGGAAAATTGGGCAATCTACTTTTGTAGAGATACTACCTCGGAAACCCAAGGTGGGGTCGCTATGAGTCAAATCGACTTGACAGCAGTGAGTTTGTTTGTTTATTTGTTTTTTAAGGCAATAAATGCCAACCTTTTAGTTAGCAGCTAGGCACTTAACCACTGTACCACTAGGGCTCCTTATACATACACTAAATAGGTACTATTTGATAAATTTCAGGCTCTTAATGGTGGCGTAGTGCCTAAGGCACTTGACTGATAACAAGAAATCTGGAGGTTCAAACCCACCAGCTACTCCTCAGAAGGAAGGTTGGGCAATCTACTTCCATAGTGATACTGCCTTGGAAAGCCAAGGAGGGGTCACTATGAGTCGGATCTGACTCCATGGAAGTGAGTTTGGTTTTAGTTTGGAATCACAAGCAGGACACAAAATATGTGGAATATAGATGACATGAAGACCAAAAGGGAAGGAAGACTGTACTATTTCTACTGCAGTAACTCCTATTGAGTACTTGTCAGAATTTTTAACATATATCAAAAAAGCACTTCCCAGCTTTTTCAATCTTTCTGACCAGAATACAATGGAAGGCAGAGTGGGAATGACACACATAATAAACCTACTTTGTAAACACACGTAATAAATATGTATGTGTGTGTCTGTATGCATGTACACACATAAAACCACTCTCCTGACTATAAACACATTTCAACACATTTAGAAGCCTATACATTTCAAGTAACTGGCAAAATGGGGTCAGAAATCTAGAAAAAAAAAAAAAAAGAAAACACAAGCTCATAGCAACGCATGTAAGGTTTCCAAGGCTCTGAATTTTTTGGAAGCAGACTGTCCTATCTTTCTTCTGTGGAGTGGCTGGTGGGTTCAAACCAACAACCTTTTGGTTAGCAGCAAAATGCTAAAATGCTAGAATGGACAGATTTCTAGAAACATACTTCTTACCTAAACTAACACAGACTAAGGTGGAAAAGTTGAACAGATCCGTAACAAAAGAAGAACTTGAACAAGTCATAAAAAATTACCAACAAAAAAAGGCCCTCACCCAGATGGTTTCACTGGAGAATTCCACCAAACATTCAGAGAAGAACTGACATCAATCTTACTCAAAGTATTCCAGAACACAGAAAAGGATGGAATTCTCCCAAATTCTTTGTATGAAGCAAGCATAATCTTGATACAAAAACCAGGCAGACATCACTAAAAAGGAAATCTACAGATCACGGAGATCTCTCATGGAGATAGATGCAAAAATTTACAATATCCCAGTCGAAAGACTCCAACAACATATCAGAAAAATGATACATTATTAGCAAGTGTGGTTCATACAAGGTATGCAGGGATGGTTCAACATTAGAAAAATAACCAACATCATCCATCACATAAACAAAACAAAGAAAAGAACTATATGATCATATCAATCAATGCAAAAAAGGCATAAAATCCAACACTCATTCCTTACAAAAAAAATCTCTCAGCAAAATAGGAGTAGAAAGGAAATTACTCAACACAATAAAGAGTATATACACAAAACTAACAGCCAACATTATTCTCAATGGTGAGAGACTGAAACCATTCCCCTTGCAAATAGGAACCAGACAAGGGTGCTTTCTATCATCACTTCTATTAAACATTGTATTGGAAGTTCTAGCCAGGGCAATAAGGCTAGAAAGGGAAATCAAAGACATCCAGATTGGTAAGGAAGAAGTAAAATCATCCCTACTTGCTGATAATATGATCCTATACATAGAAAACCAAAGAGACTCAGTCAAAAATCTACTGGAACTAATTGGGAGATTTAGCATAGTGGCCAAATACAAGATCAATATACAAAGATCAGTTGGATTCCTCTACACCAGCAAAGAGATTACTGAAAAGGAAATAAGGAAATCAACATCATTTGCAGAAGCTACCTAAATAAATAAATAAAATACTTAGGAATAAATCTCACTAGGGATACAAAAGACTTGTATAAAGAAAGTAGAAAAGGCTATGGCAAAAGCCAAGGTTACATAAATGGAAGAACATACCATGCTTGTGGATAGGAAGATTAGACATTGTGAAAATGTCAATACTACCCAAAACAATCTATACATTCAATGCAATCCCAATACAGATCCCATGAACATTCTTTAAGGATATGGAGAAACCAATCACTAATTTTACATGGAAAGGAGAGAAACCTAGTGTGGTGTAATAAATTACTGGTATGGCTTTTCTAGCCATAATCTTTGTAAACTCCATGGTGGAATTTGCTGTGAGCAACGGAGGAGCTCCTGACTGTAAAAGTTATCCACCTGGGGAATTTCTGTTGAGAGTGGCACAAAGCAATGTTCTGGGTAGTTTGCTGTCTCTCAGGTGCTTAGAATTCTGATGTTATGGTTGGCTAGTTTGGCCACTCTGCCAGGCTCAAAAGTACGCCTCCTAGAGTCAGAAGTCTCCCTGACTGCTGGCTGAGAAAGACATGCTGCTGAGAGAAACATGCTCCTGAGAGACACGTGCTGCTGAGAAAGAGACACCAAGACAGGCATTTGCTGAGAGAGACATCAAGAGACGTGCATTGCTGGGAGAGTGGCTGAGAGAGACTGCTGGCTGAGAGATGGTGGGCTGAGAGACACTGAGCATTTTTCCTGAGCTTGAATTGTAGCCTGGTACTTCCCTAATAAACCCCATAATCTGTGCGTTCTGTGTGGCCACTACAGTGAATTATCAAACCCAGCAGAAAGGTGGTGAGTGTTGCGGAAGGAACAGTTTTGTCAGGATTGGTGAAATGGCTGGAGGGAGGCAGCATGTCTGGCCTTGCAGGAAGAATAGGCCTTGGACTACTGATGGTGGTTCTGTCTTCTTCTTGTGGGGTTAGAGGAGGTCAGAAGATATGGCCTCCTTGCCCATTTGGCAGTTGGTGTCAGAACTGGTAGGATTTGTTGCAGTGGCTCCAGACTCATAGAAGCATGGGATTTTGTAAAAGAAAGCGGGAAGGAGCCTGGGAAGTGAAATTTTGGATTTTTAGGTGGTTACATTGGTTGGTGTTATTAAAGGAGGTAATTGATGCAGAGGCCAGGGCTTTTGGTTATACCCAGCCAAAGCCTAAGGCCATAGACATAAAATGGAAAGGTAACCAAGGTGAAGAGATGAACCTGGGATGTCTTTAAAAGGATTATGTGTTTTGGATTATGTGTTTATCTGAATGTACTAAGGCTATTGAATGTTCTCTTACCTGCTTGTATATTAGAAATGATTATGGGGTGTGGATAACAGAGAGCAGGTAAGTCCACCTTCAGCTGATACTTGATTGGATATGTTAAAAGGGGAAATAGAATTTTCCCAGAAGAAACACAGGCTTTTGTTTCAAACTTTGTGTGTAGAATATAGGGGGCTTAGGTAGAAAACCTGAGCCCCACCCAGTACTACTGAGGGAACAGAAGATTTGCATTTGAATAAGGACCTGAAGAGGAAATAATAATGACTGTTTGGCTCTTTGAATTTCAAGCAAGCAGATTGGTTTTGGGTGCGTTGAGACAGGAAAATCATGGTCCATGAGAGAAACCCCTTCCAGGACTGAAAGTTAAAGGAAGCCAGTGAGTAGTAAACTTGTATGTTACTCACTTGTGACCACCTGGGTCCACTTGAGTGAAAATGGGGGAAGTGCAGCAAAGAAGAAATGGGCTGAGTTTGGTACTCTTTGACCTAGGCCATGGAGGCTATGGATGAGAGGAAGGGCTGGCTGGTCTGAAATGCAAGAGTTGTGAGCCTATGGGCATTGAAATAGTCCCTGAGGACTGAGGATGTGAGAGAAGGTGCTGGCTGGTCTGAAGTGAAGGGAAGAGTTTGGCTCTCAAACTTGGAAGCTGGTACCCATGACATAGCTGGGATGGCTAGGGATGAGCTGACCAGAACCCGACCAAATGAAGAGAAAGATGTTTGACACTGACTTGGTGTTAAGTTGCTGCAATTTGATGGCTTGCAGTAGACTGGACTTTGCTTGTTTATGAACACAGATGCCTAAAGTTTCAAACAGAACAGAAGATTCTTCAGAGAGAAGGACCATGCTTGTCTCCTCACAGTACTGCGTTGATAGGGATGGGCAAATTAGAAATTGGCTATTTAAAACAGGGAGAAATAAAAGCATGAAGTAGCTGGCTTACACACTTTCATGAGTGTAGTTGTTCTTAAACTGATGGAGAAGGGGATGTTAATTTTTGAAGTATACAAGGGATAATGGCTAGAAAAGCCAGGGGGTGGCCTTTGGTGTAGTAAATTACTGGTATGGCTTTTCTAGCCATAAGTCTTTGTAAACTCCATGGTGGGATTTGCTGTGAGCAACGGAGGAGCTCCTGACTGTAAAAGTTATCCACCTAGGGTATTTCTGTTGAGAGTGGCACAAAGCAATGTTCTGGGAAGTCTGCTGTCTCTCAGGTGCTAAGAATTCTGATGTTATAATTGGCTAGTTTGGCCACTCTGCCAGGCTCATAAGTAGGCCTCCTAGAGACAGAAGTCTCTCTGACTGCTGGCTGAGAAAGACATGCTACTGAGAGAAACACACTCCTGAGAGACACACACTGCTGAGAAAGAGACACCAAGAGACATGCATTTGCTGAGAGAGACACCAAGAGATATGCATTGCTGGGAGAGTGGCTGAGGGACACTTTTGGTGGAGAGATGGTGGGCTGAGAGAGAGACTCAGCATTTTTCCTGAGCTTGAATTGTAGCCTGGTGCTTCCCTAATAAATCCCATAATCTGTGCATTCTGTGTGGCCACTGCAGTGAATTATCAAACCCAGCAGAAAGGTGGTGAGTGCTGGGGGAGGAACGGTTGGTGTCAGGATTGGTGAAAGGGCTGGAAGGGGGCAGCATGTCTGGTCTCACAGGAATAGGCCTTGGGCTACTGATGGTGATTCTGTCTTCTTCTTGTAGGGTTAGAGGAGGTCAGAAGATGTGGCCTCCTTGCCCCTTTGGCACCTAGGATAAGAAAAGCACTATTGAAGAACAAAGTAGGAGGTCTCATACACCCAGATCTCAAAACCTACTACACAGCCACAAAAGTCAAAACAGCTTGGTATTGGTATAACTGACACATAGACCAGTGGAATAGAACTGAGAACTCAGAAATTGATTCATTGACCTATGGTCAGCTGATCTTTGACAAAGGGCCCAAATCCATTAAATGGGGAAGAGATGGTGTGATAGTTGGAGCTGTGTGTCAACTTGGCTGGACGACAATTCTGTGTGGTTTAAGCTGTTGTGTTGTGGTTATTCCCATGATGGGATCAGATGATTGTTTTGAGCAGGCAATCTGGTGAAAGGGAATTTCCCTAGGGGTGTGGCCTGCTTCCAGTATATTCAAGGACATCCTGGGAAGAGAGACATTCTTCTGTGGATTGGGATTCTATTGTGCTGCCTACAACTGTCCGTGAGTGAACAGTCCACCATTCGGCCTGGAGATCTTGG
>NW_006921678.1:3557380-3568654 GCF_000298275.1 Orycteropus afer afer
CTCTCTCTCTCTCTCTCTCTATATATATATATATATATATAAGCTTTACTGATTTTGTTTCTCTAGAGAACCCTGTCTAACACAGATGGTATCTTGTGGTGTTGGCAAAACTGGATAACCATTTGCAGAACAATCAAACAAGATTTGTACCTTACACCATACACAAAAACTAACTCCAGATGGATCAAAGACATAAACGTGAAACCAAAACTATAGAGTTCCTCAAGGAAAAAATATGGACAAACTTAGGGGCCCTAATTTATGGCATAAATAGTCTATCAAGTATAACCCAAAATGCACAAGCAGCAGAAAATAAACTTGATGAATAATAATAATAAAAAAACAAAACTCACTGCCTTTGAGTCAGATCTGACTCATAGTGACCCCTCCTTGGGTTTCCAAGGCCGTATCACTATAGAAGTAGATTGCCCAATCTTCTTTCCAAGGAGTGGCTGGTGGGTTTGAACCTCTAGCCTTCTGGTTAGCAATCAAATGACTTAGGCACTATGCACCAGAGCTCCTCCAAATCAGATGAATGGGACCTTTTAAAAATTAAATTTTTATGTGCTTCAAAAGACTTGTCCAAAATAGTAAAAAGAGATCCTACAGATTGGGAAAACATATTCAGCATTGACATATCTGGTAAGGGACTTATCCCTAAAAATCCCAGAACTGCAATACCTCAACAACAAAAAGACTAATAATCCAACCAAAAAACTGGAAAAAGACATGAATAGACACTTCACCAAAGAGGATATTCAGGTGGCCAACAAATACATGAAGTAATATTCAGAATCAGTAGCCATTAGACAGATGCAAATCAAAAGAACAATGAGATATCATTTTGCCCAGCACTAATGGCAAAGTTCAACAAGACAGAAAATAACAAATGCTGGTGAGGATATGGAGAAATATGGACTCTCATACACTGCTGGTGGGACTGTCAAATGATCCATTCACTATGGAAATCAGTATGGTGATTCCTTAAAAAGTTGGAATTAGAAATACCACTTGATCCAACAATCCCATTACTAGGTATATATCCTAAAGAAATAAGAGCCAGGACAAGAACAGATATATGCACACCCATGTTGACCACAGCACTATTTACAATAGCAAAAAGATGAAAACAACCTAGGTGTCCATCCACAGAAGAATGGATAACCAAACTATGGTACAAAAATGCAATGGAATTCTATGCAACCTTAAAGAATAATGTACAATCTGCAAAATGTGGATGAACATGGAGGACATTATGCTGAGTGAAATAAGTCAATCACAGAAGGACAAATATTGTATTAGTCCACTATTGTAAAAATGTGAAAGAAAGGTTTATACATGGAAGGAAACTTACTTTGTTGGTTACCAGGGGTAGGAGGGAAGGAGAGGGAACATGGCAAAATTGAAAAAAATATAATAAATAAATTAATTAAATAATTAACAAAGAAAGAATTCTTTTGAAAATAATGAGTAATCAATAAACTGAGCTTTTCAGAGAGAAAAAGAGGGAAAAAAAGATTGAAGGAAGAAGATTGAAGAGTCACTGTATCTAAACAATTTGTTGATGTTTCATTATTGCAAGAAGTAGCATATTCTCAAGAGCCAATGGTACTGAAGGAAGAAGTACAAGTTATACTGAAGTAATTAGTGAAAAACAAAGCTCTGGGAATTGACAGAATACCCACTGAGATGTTTCAACAAATGGATGCAGTGTGAGAAGTGCTTCTCTGTTTATGTCAAGAAATTTGGTGGATAGCTACCTGAAAACTAAAGGAAGAGATCAATATTTGTGCCCATTCCAAAGAAAAGTTATCCAACAGAATGTAGAAATTATCAAATAATATCATTAATATCACGTGCAAGTAAAATTTTGCTGAAGATAATTAAAAACATTTGTAGTGATACATTGACAAAGAACTTCCAGAAATTCACATCCCATTCACTAGAGGACATGGGAAAGGGGATATCATTGCTGATGTCAGATGTATCTTGGCTGAAAGTAAGGAATATCAGAAAGATGTTTACTTGTGTTTTATTGACTATGTGAAGGTATTCGACTGTGTGGCTCATAACAAATTAGCAATAACACTGCAAAGAAAGAGAATTGCAGAACACTTAATTGTGTTCACGAGGAACCTGTACACAGACAAAGAAACTGTCATTTGAACAGAACTAGGGGATACTGCAATAAGGAAAGATGTGTCAGGATTGTGTTTTTTCACCACACTTATACAATCTGTTTGCTTACCAAATAATGTGATAATCAGAACTATATGAAGAAGAACATGGCATCAGGATTGTGGGAAGACACATGAACACCGCATGATATGCAGATGACACAACCCTGCTTGCTGAAAGTGAAGAAGCCTTGAAGCACTTAGAGATGAACATCAAAGACTTTGTATGGATTATACCTCAATTTAAAGGAAACAAAAATCCACACAACTGGACCAATATGCAGAATCATGATAAATGGAGAAAAGACTGAAGTTGTCAAAGATTTCAATTTACTTGGATCCACAATCAACACCCATGGAAGCATCAGTCTTGAAATCAGACATCATACTGCACTGAGCAAATCTGCTGCAAAAGCCCTCTTTAAAGAGCAAACATGTCACTTTGAAGAAGAAGGTGTGCCTGACCCAAGCCATGATATTTTTAATAGCCTCATATGCATGGGAAAGCTGGACAATGAATAAGGAAGACCAAGGAGGAACTGATGTTTTTGAATTGTGTTATTAGCAAAGAATACTTTAAGTACTATGGACTGCCAAAAAATAAATAAATAAATAAATCTCTCCTGGAAGAAGTATAGCTCGAACGCTCCTTAAAAGGGAGAATGTCCAGATATCGTCTCACTTGCTTTGGTCATATTGTCAGATGGGACCAGTCCCCAGAGAAGGACACAACAGAGAGTCAGTGAAAAAGGAAAGACCTTCAAGGAGATGGATTGAAACAGTGGCTGTAACAATGGGCTCAAGCATAGTAACCATATGATGATGGCACAGGATCCAGAAGTTTTTCGTTATGTTGTATATAGGGTCTCTATGAGTTGAAACCAACTCGATGGCACCTAATAACAATGAGAATGGCATGAGTAGGGGGAAAACTGTGGAATAAATTGGAAAAAAAAAAAAGAGTAAGTTGAGGACCCCTCATCCTTTTAATATTCAAAGTATGTGGCCACAGGCTGCTCCCATAATGAAATGGTCAATGTAATTAGAAAAAGTCTGGCCGATTTACATTTATATTTGTGTTTACATGTGCATGTTAAAGTCAGAATATAGGGATTAATCTAAAAACATTGTAGTAGGCATAAGGAATTACTGAAGATTCATAATATATTTGAAGTATATACTACTATATAAATAACTATAAGAAAAAAAAATTGAATAAAATAATTATCCTAAACTATTCTTTGTTATTCTTCCTAGGCCCATTAGTTACATGAAAGCATCTATAATCATGAGAACATACAAGAATGCCATAAATGTTTATTAGGTAGTTATAATTTATTATAACTATAATAAATTAGGTCATATAAATAGACACAGGGGACGGAACAGGCAGAAAGATATCACAATTTATTCTATGTTCTTTGAGCCAATTATTTAAGTGAATGTTGATTTGAAATAAAATAGTACATTTTAAGTTCTTACCTTCAATTTCCATCCTCAATTGATAATCTCCACCAGAAGTGTATGGACAAGAACATAAAAATGATCCCACGCCTATCAAAATGGATGAAACTGCAATCCATCTTGGTTTGTTTCCTCTCCCTCCATAGTATGATATAAATATTGCTAACAGACCAGATGAAATATCATAGGTCAATGACAATGCTAATTTCTCAGTGACTTTCAAATTATAGTCAGTCTGAAAATGATCAATGCTCTTATGTGTAAGACCAAATACAATACCTAAAATGTAAAAAAGAAAGCAATGATGTGCATTTTAATAGGTCATTACAATCATTATGAATCAAACCTTAATTTACACTGATTTAAGTTTATTGTGCATTAATCTGAATGTTGAAGACCAATACGAGCAAATAAGAATTCCTTCTCTAAAACCCTAATAGTCCTTACCACTTTACCAGTTGTCATTGAGTCAGTTATGATTCATGGTGATTCAATGGAGGTCAGAGTAAACTGTGCTCCACAGAGTTGTCAACAGCTTTGATGTTTTGGAAGCAGATGGCTAGGCCTTTCTTTCTTTCTTCTGAGTGAATTCAAACTGCCAACCATGGAGTTAGTACCCATTCAATTACTGTTTGCACCACCAACGGATTCCTTCTAATAGTCCTTAACTTCTATGAAATACTATTGTTGTTGTTGTTATGTGCCATCAAGTCAGACCTGGCTCACAGCGACCCCTCCTTAGGTTTCCCAGCCAGTATCACTACAGAAGTAGTAGTACAGTACACTACAGAAGAGTAGTATAGTAGTAGTACAGGAGTGGCTGGTGGGTTTGAACCACCAGCCTTCGGTTAGCAGTCAAGTCCCTTAGGCACTATACTACCAGGGTAAATTTAATTTTTGAATTTTTTTAACAACTACTTTTATGAGTAATTTATAGAAAAACCCCAATCGGTTCAGTCATCTCATTCCAGATCTTTATTTTAATGTATTTTATTATCAACAATGAATAAATAACAACATAATGAATGTTTATCTGTCATCCCAAATAGGAAATAAATATCAAAACAGTTGAACCCCAATGTGTATTCCCCAAAACACATTCTTCTCCCCCCCTTTTCCATAACTACATGCTATATTTGATATTTATCATTTCTGTCTTTTTAATACTCTTGTAGCAATGTACCCAGTTTGTTATATGTGGTGGCTTGCATGTTGCTGTGAGGCTGGAAGCTATGTTGTTGTTGTTATGTGCCGTCGAGTCAGCCCCGACTCATAGCGACCCCTCCTTGGGTTTCCGAGGCAGTATCACTACGGAAGTAGGATTGCCCAACCTTCCTTCCGAGGAGTGGCTGGTGGGTTTGAACCGCCAGCCTTCTGGTTAGCAGTCAACTGCTTTTAGCCACTATGCTACCAGAGCTCCTATATCACTGGTATTTCAAATACCAGTAGGGTCATCTATGGTGGACGGGTTTCAGTGGAGCTTCCAGACTAAGACAAACTGGAAAGAAGGATGGGGCCATCGACTTCTAAAAAAAAACTAATCACTGAAAATCTTATGAATAGCAGTGAAACACTGTCTGATATGTTACTGGAAACTTCATGAATAGTAAAACATTGATATAGTGCCAGAAGGTGAGCCCCTCAAGTTAGAAGGCACTCAAAATTCAACTGGGGAAGAGATGCCTCCTCAAAGTATAGTCAGACTTAATGACATGGATGGAATAAAGATGTTAAGACCTTCATTTGCTGATGGGGCATGACTCAAAAGACTCAAAATGGGAGTTAACATTCATTAACAATCAGAATGCGGAACATATGAAGTATGAATCTAGGAAAATTGGAAATTGTCAAAAATGAAATGGAATACATAAAGAACAACATCCCAAGCATTAGTGACCTGAAATGGACTGGTATTTGCCATTTTAAATCAAATAATCATATTGGCTTACTACCAGGAATGGAAATAGAAGACAAACGGCATCACATTTGTCATCAAAAACATTTCAAGATCTCTCCAGAAGTACAATGCTGTCAGTGATATGCATACGCCTACAATGAAGACCAGTTAATATGACTACTGTTCAAATTTATTCACCAACAACTCAAGCCAAAGATGAAGAAATTAAAGATTTTTACTAACTTCTGCCATCTGAAATTGACCAAACATGCAATCAAGATGTATTGATAATTACCATTGGTTGGAATACAAAAGTTTCAAATAAAGAAGAAGCATTAGTATTTGGAAAATACAGCAGGTCAAGAAGACAAAGTAAAGTACTATAATGAAATTTGCAAACACCATATTAGAAAAATCAAAGTCAGAAAATCAAAAGGGAAGAGCATGCCCAGAATTTTTCAAGCAGAAAGAACTGAAGAAAAAAATTCAACCTTTATTTTACAGTACTGAAGGATTCTATGGGCAAAATATTGAACAACACATGAAGCATCAAAAGAAGATGCAAGGAATACATAGAATCACTGTACAAAAAATAATTGGTTGATGTTCACCTATTTCAGGAAGTAGCATATGATCAAGAACCAATTGTACTGAAAGAAGAAGTCCAACTTGTACTGAAGGAATTAGTGAAAAGCTCCAGGAAATGACAGAATACGCATTGAGATGTTTTAACAAATGGATCCAGACTAAAGGCACTTAACTCTTTTATGCCAAGAAATTTGGAAGATAGATATCTGGCCAACTGTCTGGAAGAGATCCATATTTGCACTCATTCCATAAAAAGGTGACACGACAGAATGTAGAAACGATTGAACAATATCATTAATAACACACACAAGTGACATTTTGTTGAAGACAAGTCAAAAGTGGTTGCTGCAGTATATTGACAGGGAACTTCCAGAAATTCAAGCTGGATTCAGAACAGGAATTTGGAATGAAGGATATCATAGCTGATGTCAGATGTACCTTAGCTGAAAGCAAAGAATACCAGAAAAATGTTTACCTGTGTTTTATTGAATATGCAAAGGCATTTTACTGTGTGGATCATAACAAATTATGGATAACATTGCAAAGAATAGAAATTCCAGAAAACTTAGCTGTGCTCATGAGGAACCTGTACATAGACCAAGAGGTTGTTGTTTGCATAGAACAAGAGGATCCTGCATGGTTTAAAATCAGGAAGGGTGTGTATCAGGGTTGTATGTTCATCATCCTTATTCATTCTGTATGCTGGGCAAATAATATGAGAAGCTGGTCTATATGAAGAAGAATGTGGCATCAGGATTGGAGGAAGACTCATTAACACCATGTACTATGCAGATGACACAATCTTGTTTGCAGGAAGAAAAGATGACTTGAAGCAATTACTGATGAATATCAAAGACTACAGTCTTCAGTATGGATTACACCTCCACTTAAAGAAAATGAAAATCCTCACAACTAGACCAATAAGCAACATCATGATAAATGGGGAAAATATTTAGGTTGTCAGGGATTTCATTTTACATGGATCCACAATCAACAAGAATGGAAGCAGCGGTCAAGAAATGAGACATCATATTGCACTGGGAAAATCTTCTGCAAAAGACCTCTTTAAAGTGTTAGAGAGCAAAGGTGTCACTTTGAAGACGAAGGTCGCCTAACCCAAGCCATGGTATTTTCTATCCCCTCAAATGCATATGAAAGTTGGCCAATAAGTAAGGAAGACAAAAGAAAAGATGATGCCTTTGAATTGCATTGTTGGTGCAGCATACTGAAAATACCCCTGGACTGCCAGAAGAATGAACAAATCCATCCTGGATAAATTTAAGCCAGAATGCCCCCCATAAAAGGAGAATGGCAAGACTTTGTCTCATCTATTTGATCATGTTGTCAGAAAGGACAATTGCCTAGAGAAGAATATCATACTTGGTAAAATAGAAGGTCAGCAAAAAAGGGGAAGACTCTCAATGAGATGGATTGAAACAGTGGCTACAACAATAGGCTCAGCATAACAAAGACTGTGAGAATGGCACAGGATTGGGCAGTGTTTTGTTTTGTTGTACATGGAATTGCTAGGAGTCAGAGCCAACTTGAAGGTACATAGCAACAACATTTGATTGATACATAATTAAATGAAGAGATATATCATTTTCATGTGTGGAAAATCCAATATTGTACCCAAATTGAAACAATGACTTGTGGGACATCAGTTAATAAGTAGTGTCATTACATAACCAATCACTGCTATCACTTGTTCAAAAACCTTCAGAGGCTCAGAACGATTACATTATCCACCGAAACCCACTGCTGTCAAGTTGATTCTGACTTTTAGTGACCCCTTAGGGCAGAGTAGACCTGCCCCCTAAGGTTTCTAAAATTGTAACTCTTTATAGATTCAGACTGCCACATCTTTCTCCCATGAAGTTGCTAGTGAGTGCAAACCACTGACCTTTTGGCCAGCAGCTCAGTGCTTTATCAAATGCACCACCAGGCCTCCTTAATTGAGACAATACCTGTAAAGTCCCTTATGTATCACCCAGCACCTTAGTAAGAATAAATCTCTTTCTCTCTCTCTCTCTCTTTTCTTTCTTTTTTTTTTTTTTTTTTAATTATGATTTGGGTGAAAATTTACAGAGCAAATTCATTTTCCATAAAGCGTTCATATACATTTTGTTTCGTGATATTGATTGCAATCACCATAATGTAACAGCTCTCTTTCCACTTCCTCCCTGTGGTTATCTTCCCTTCTGTCCTTCTTTCCTATAAATTCCTGCCCTTTGAGCTATCTTTCTGTGCAAATACTGCCCTTCTGATCACCCACGACTGATTCATCTAAGGAGTGTACCTACCTGGTATAAATGTTCACCTTGTATTTCCGTAGTGATACCACCTTGGAAAATCAATGAGGGGTTGCTATGAGTCAGATCCAACTTGATGGCAGTGGGTTTGGTTTGGTTTTATTGTTTGGCTGGAAGCTATGGGAGTGAGTTTAATCCCAGGCCCAAAAGTGACTAGGGGCCATAGTCTCAGGGTTTTCACCAGTCTCTATCAGACCAGTTAGCCTGGTCCTTTTCATGATTTTGAGTTTTGTTCCACATTTTTCTCTCACTCTATCCAGGATCTTCTGTATTAATCTCTTTTCAAATGGTTGACAGTGGTAACCAGGTACCATCTAGTTCTTCTATATCAGGGTCATGTAGGCTGAGGTTCACATGGTCTACTAGTCCCTTGAATTAATTGTTTCTATGCATCTTTGGTTTTCTTCATTCATCTTTGCTCCAGACAAGGAAAGACCAATTGGTGCTTACAAGCTTTTAAAACCACAGTCATTACTCACCAAAGTAGGATGTAGACGATTTTTTTGTGTAGTATGATATACCAATTGAGATGATGTAACCCATGACCATGGTCCCAAACCCAAAGGCCCAACAACTAGCTCTCCATCATAGTGGTTGGCTATACCTAAGAAGATATTGGAACTTTGCTCTCTGTTAGATCTATTCATACAGACATCTTTACAGCACATACAAATTTGTATGTTGAAATACCATCTGCCAAACTTAAATATGGTCTTGGATATATTTCCTTTTGCCCAGACACACCTGATAACTCAACATGTCTACCTGTGTATCACCCATAGGTTAATGTTTGTTATTACTAATAATGCAGTCTTGTGTATGCAAAAGTGTTTGTTGTCTATACCTCTTGTGCACTTCTCTGTGTCTTCCTTTCCCTTAGTGCTACTGTGTTAGTCACTCACTTTTGGTATATTGCCTTTCCCTTCACCTAAATCAACCCTTTCACTCACATATGAAGTTGAAATCAGGTCATTCTCAGACAAACAGAAATTAAGGGAATTTGTGAAAACCAGATCAACCCTATAAGAAATGCCAAATGGAGTCCTTCCAATAGATAACTCACAACAAAGAAAAACAAATTAACATCAAGACACTTGAGACAACCACTCAGAAACCAAACTGGAAATAGATGCTCAAAATAAACTCATAAATTAATGCACACAGAGAAATAAGGGATTCAATCTCCAGATGACACCAGCAAACAAAGCAAATAGAGGGAATAAAAGTTTTAATTACAAAAATTCCAAATGGAGAGAAAACAGGACAATATCTTTATAGAACAGACTGTTACAAACTTAGGGAGATAAAAATTCAGGGTAACCACAAAGAAAATTAGTAATCGTCCTAAGCAAACTCAGAAAGAAGAAAAACACATGGGCTTAGTAAGCATAAAACCAAAAATTATGAAGAAAATAGAAGAAACACTTGATAACAAAATGAGCTCAGCACAGAAAAATATATATTTGAAAGAAGGAAACCACTAGCAATACAACAAAACACACAATAGAATGACAACAATCAATTCATATCTGTCACTAATTATACTCAATGTGAATGGACTAAATGCACCAGTCAAGAGAAAGATAGTGGCAGACTGGATAAGAAAAGAAGACCAATCAGTATACTGTCTATAAGAGACCCACTTTAGACACAAATGTAAAAACAAATTAGAAATTAAGGGGTGGGGAAAATATATCAAGCTAATGACAGCTAAAAAAGAGCAGGAGTGGCAATATTAATTTTTGATAAAATAGGCTTCAAGGTGAAAAACAGCATAAGGGACAAAGTAGGACACTATATGAGGCTAAAAGGGTCAACTGACCAAGAAGACATTATCCTAATAAATATCTATGCAACCAATGAAAGAGCTCCAAAATATATAAAGCAAACATTAACTGAATAGAAAGAAAAAACAGACAGCTATACAATAGTAGTAAGAAACTTTAACATACCACTTCCAATGAAGGACAGAACAACTAGGAGAAAACGCAAAAAGATACAGAAGAACTCAACAATAGAGTCAACCGGCTTGACCTCATAAACATATACTGAGCATTCCACCCAACAAAACACAATACACATTCTTCTCTGGTGCATATGGATCATTCTCCAGAATAGACCACATTTTAGGACACAAAATAAGCCTCATTAAATTAAAAAAAAAAAAAAGTTGAAATACTACAAAGCATCTTCTTGGACAACAATGCTATAAAATTAGAAATCAGTAAGAGGAAGAGCAAGGAAAAAATATCAAACATTTAGAAACTGAATAAAACACTGCTCAGAAACTACTGGTAACAGAAGAAATAAAGTGTGAAATAAAAAAAATTGCTAGAAACAAATGAGAATGAAGACACAGCTTACCAAGACATTTGGGACACAGCGAAAGCAGTACTCAGGGATCAGTTTATAGCAATAAATGCACATATCAAAAAGAAGAAAGAATCAAAATCAATACTTTAACTCAACAACTCCAACAATTAGAAAAAGAGCAACAAAAGAAATCTACAGTATCCAGAAGTAAGGAAATAATAATAATAAGAGCAGAAATAAACAAAGCAGAATACAACATAAAACAAAACAGAAAGAGAGAGGAAAATCAACCAAACAAGAGAGCTTAACAAAATTGACAAAGGAAAAGAAAGAGAAGATGAAAATAACACATATAATAAATAAAAAAGGCAACATCACAACAGAACAAAGAAATGAAAAAGAAAATAACAGAACATTATGAAGAACTACACTCCAACAGATTCAAGAACCTAGAAGAGATGGACAAGTTTTTGGAAACACAAGACTTACCTAAACTATCTCAGTAGGAGATAGAATACTTGAA
>NW_006921678.1:3569169-3570238 GCF_000298275.1 Orycteropus afer afer
AAAAAAAAAAAAAAACCCACAGTTGTGGAGTTGAACCCAACTAACAGCAACCCCTCCTTGAGTTTCCAAGGTGGTAACTCTACAGAAGTAGATTGCCCAGTCTGCCTTCTGAGGAGTTCAAATGCACCAGCCTTCTGGTTAGCAGTCAAATGCCTTAGTCACTATGCCACCAGAGCTCCCAAAGCAATATGCCTCATGAATATAGACAAAAAATCTTGAACAAAATCCTAGCAAACAGAATCCAGCAACATATCAAAACAATAATACATCATGGCTAAGTGGGACTCATACCAGGTATGTAAGGATGGTTCAATATTAGAAAAACAATCAATGCAATCCACCACATAAACAAAACAAAACAAAAGAACCACATGATCATATCAATTGATGCAGAAAAGGCATTTGATAAAATCTGACACTCATTCCTTCTCAAAACTCTCAGCAAAATAGGAGGAGTTCCAGCAAGATGGCAGACTAGGCAGAAAGACTGCAAAGACCCTCTTCAAAAAAACAAAGGAAACCAATTAACACAGACACAGAAGATAATATTGGACCCCTGAGCCTTGAAGGGAAGGATATAGACGTGGACTAAACCCCAACTAGCAGAAGAATTTGTATGAAAATACCAAGAAAGGAGACATATGGAGCTGGCAGTGACCCTGAGCAATCCTGATGGCCCCGACAGCTTGGAGATTCCCAAGTGGTGGTAGGACCTAAAGATTAACCTAAAAATCACCCTGCTAGACAGGGACAGCATGGAGCACTGCGCACGGTGTCTGGGGAACAAACGGAGAAGGTGAAGAGAAAGGTGGGCTGAACTATGGACTTTTGCTGGTCTGGAGGGCGCCACCATTTTGAAGGTTTAAAAAGTGGCTTGACTATTTTGTACATTTAAAGAGACAGAACTCTCACAGATTCCTGGGGCTTACAAACACATTCTGCTTTCCAGCAACCCCAAGGACACTCTGGACCTGCAAGACTGAAAAGGTACGACATTCTTCTTGTTACCCTTATACCCCACACTCACTTGGTGAATGGAGGTATGGCCATCCCCCACTCCCACCTACCT
>NW_006921678.1:3594055-3602153 GCF_000298275.1 Orycteropus afer afer
TAGATTTGATGCATTGAACACCAATGGCCATAAACCAGAAGAATTGTGGGATGCCATCAAGAGCATCATCCTTGAAGAAAGCAAGAGGTCACACAAAAGAAGAAAAGACCAAAATGGATGACAGAAGAGACTCTGAAACTTTCCCTTGAGTGGAGAGTAGCTAAAGCAAATGGAAGAAATGACAAGATTAAAAAATTAAACCTAAGATTTCAAAGAGCAGCTTGAGAAGACAAAGCCAATTACTATAATGAAATGTGCAAAGATCTGGAGTTAGAAAACCAAAAGGGAAGAACAAACTCGGCATTTCTCAAGCTGAAAGAATTGAAGAAAAAATTTAAGACTTGAGGTGCATTATTGAAAGATTCTAAGGGCAAAATATTCAATGATGCAGGGAACATCAAAAGAAGATGGAAGGAATACACAGAGCCACGGTACCAAAAAGAACTGGTCAATCTCCATCCATTTCAGGAAATGGCATATGATCTAGAACCAATGGTACTGAAGGAGGAAGTCGAAGCTGCAATGAAGGAATTGGCAAAGAACAAGGCTCAAGGAATTGACGGAATACCAAATGAGATATTTCAACAAATGGATGCCACACTGGAGGCACTCACTTGGTTATGCCAAAAGATTTGGAAGACAGCTACCAGGCCAACTGACTGGAAGGGATCCATGTTTGTACCCATTCCAAAGAAAGGTGATCCCACAGAATGTGGAAATTATCGAACAATATCATTAATATCGCACACAAGTAAGATCTTACTGAAAATAATTCAACAACAGTTGCACCAGTACATTGACAGGAAACTTCCAGAGGTGCAAGTTGGAGTCAGAAGAGGATGTTGAACAAGGGATATCATAGCTGCTGTCAGATGGATCTTAACTCAAGGCAAAGAATACCAGAAGGATGTTTACTTGTGTTTTATTGACTATGCAAAGTCATTTGATTGTGTGGATCATGACAAATTATGGATAACATTGAGAAGAATGGGAATTCCCTAACACTTGATTGTACTCATGAGGACCCTGTACCTTGACCAGAAGGCTCTCGTTCAAACGGAACAAAGGAACACTACAAGGTCTAAAATCAGGAAGGGAGTGTGTCAGGGTTGTATCCTTTCCCCATACTTACTCAATCTATATGTTGAGCAAATAATCCAAGAAGCTGGACTATGTGAAGAAGTACATGGCATCAGGATTGGAGGAAGAATCATTAACAACCTGAGATACGCTGATGATACAACTTTGCTTGGTGAAAGTGAGGATGACTTGAGGCACTTACTGATGCAGATTGAGGAACACAGTCTTCAGTATTAATTATATTCCAATATAAAGAAGACAAAAATCCTCACAACTGGACCAATAAGCAGCATCATGATAAATGGAGAAAAGATTGAGGTTGTCAAAGAATTCACGTTGCTTGGTTCTACAATCGATACCAATGGGAGAGGCATTCAGGACATTAGACAACGTGTAGCTCTGGTCAGGTTGGCTGCAAAGGAACTCTTTCTAGTGTTGAGGAACAAGGATGTCTCTTTGAGGACTAAGGTGCTCCTGACTCAGGCCATGATATTTCCAGTCACCTCGTATGTATGTGAGAGCTGGACAATGAATAAGGAAGACTGAAGAAAAGTTGATGCTTTTGAGTTGTGGTGCTGGCGAAGAATGCTGAAGGTACCATGGACTGCTAAAAGAACTAACAGATCTGTCCTGGAGGAAGTGCAGCCAAGATGCTCCTTGGAAGCGAGGATGGCCAGACTTCATCTCACCTACTTTGGTCATTTTGTCAGAGGGGACCATTCATTCCCTGGAGAAGGATGTCATATTGGTAAGGTGAGGGTCAATGAAAGAGGGAAAGGCCTTCAACTAGATGGATTGACATGGTGGCTGCGACAATGGGCTCAAGTATAGCAAGGATCATGGAGCTGGAGCAGGACTGGGCAGTGTTTCGTTCTGCTGTGCATGGGGTCACTATGAGTCAGGAATGACTCGAGGGCACCAAACAACAACAACACACAATTCCTAAAACACAACAGAAAACAATAATGAAGAGGCATGTTGTTGTTGTTGTTGTTATGTGCCATCAAGTCAGCCCAAACTCATAGCGACCCCTCCCTGGGTTTCTGAGGCGGTGTCACTATGGAAGTAGATTGCCCCATCTTCCTTCCGAGGAATGGCTGGTGGGTTTGAAACCCCAGCCTTCTGGTTTGCAGTCAAGTGCTCCCATCAAAAGGCACAAAGGAGATACAATGTATAGTGAATAAAACAGACTTTGGAGCCAACTCCTCTGTTTCGTTTCTTAATTTTGGGCAAGTCTTATAAATATTCTGAGCTTTAGCTTACTCATTTGTAATGTTACAGTGAAAAATAACCTATATGAAAGATTATTATGAACATTGGAGAAATTAATTTAAAGAATCTAGACCAAGGCTTGGCATATAATAAACACTTAAAGAATTTTTTTTAATGATTAAAACAATGAACATTTATATTTAAAAGTACCTGGTATGTGTAGACCTCTAAAAGTTAAAGCCTCAATCAATGGGTAAAGTTGAATTAAATGAAAGGAAAAGAATCAGCATATGTTCCCTTGAAAGACTATCAAGAGAGGACAACAAGAGTTAATATTATTTTTCATGAACTGGTAGAATTTGAATACATACTATTATTTTCAATAAGCGTAACAGCCTAAGTAGATGTTTGCCTAAGTAGATGTTAAAGGTCTGTTAGAAACAAGTCCTGTTAAAACACTTTAAAAAAAGTTAAAAACTATGATAGTGAACTGTACACCTTTCTGAAGCAGCTTCATGGACAGCAAACTATTTGCCAGGGAAGGAGCTGGAGAGAAGAAGATCAGTAGGTAGATGTTCATGAATTATTTCATGGTTGATATATTGGTGGAAACAGTAAATTCTCAGAAGTAGCTGCAAGAGAATTTAGAGTCTCATAAGCTAGTGACATCCAGGAATTCGGTGGTAAGATGGTTGAGTGGATTGGAGAAGGAATTACTTGAAAAGCATTTAAGTCAATAAATGAAGTAATATATAACTAAATGAGATAAGAGGTGATGAAGAGGAAACAGACATTTAGAAAAGTATACCTGTTAGAGATAACACATTTTAAAGACAAATTCTAGTGTAAAACTATTCAGAATGATTGGTGAATGTTAACAAGGTTACATGTTAAAATTTTGGAAATACGTAAAACATTATAAAATATGCATATGTAGTGGTTTGCTTTTGCTACGTTGATAACATTATCTGACATAAATCTTTTTTATGATTATAAGCAAGTTTGAAGATAAATTTCAATAACAGCATGTATTCTTGCCTTGGTAAAACTTATCAGCCAATACACAATTGACACCTCTGCAGTGAACTACAGCAAGAGAGAGTGTATACCAAAGGAGAGAGTACAGAGGGTACTTTAGGAGTCTGGGGAGCTAGAATTGCTAGTCAGGAAATGGTCTTAGAAGAGATTGGTCATAATCTGTAAATTAGGATTGTCCATGACCTTATTTTTAGAACACATAAGAATGGTATTTGAATTGACTTTGTGAGATATATAGTCACTTCTCATAGTTCATAGACTCAAACATAGCAACTTTCATGAACATGGCACAAGACAGAAAAAAAAACTTCTATGAGTCAGAACAGACTACAGGCAGTCCCCAACTTGCAACATGTTCACGTTATGATGAATTGCACTTATGTTTTTGTTTTTGTACATCTTAATCTGTTGTTGTTGCTGTGGTTAAGTGCTGTTGAGTTGTCTCCAACTCATAGAGACCTATGCACAACAAAACAAAACACTGCCTGGTCCTGTGCCAGCTCTATGATCACTGCTATACTTGAGTCCATCACTGCAGCCACGGTGTCAATACATCTCGTTGAGGGCCTTCCCCTCCTTCGTCAACCCTCCTCCTTACAAAGCATGACATCCTTCTCCATAGAATGGTCCCTTCTGACAACATGACCAAAGTAGGTGAGATGAAGTCTAGCCATTCTCGCTTCCAAGGAGCTTTTGGCTGCACTTCCTCCAGGACATATTTGTTAGATCTTTTAGTAGTCCACAGTACTTTCAGCATTCTTCACCAGCACCACAACTCAAAGGCATCAACTTTTCTTCAGTCTTCCTTATCCATTGTCCAGCTCTCACATGCATATGAGGCATGATTGCAAATAGCATAGCTTGTGTCAGGTTCACTTTAGTCCTCCAGGAGACATCTTTACTCTTCACCAACTGAAAGAGATCCTTTGCAGCTGATTTGCCCAATGCTACGTAGTGCCTAAGGTATTTGACTCCTAACTGCTAACCAGCAGGTTGGTGGTTGAAACCCACTAGCCACTCCTCAGAAGGAAGATGGGCAAATCTACTTCTGTAGTGATACTGCCTCAGAAATCCAAAGAGGGGTTGCTACGAATCAGATCCAACTCCACAGCAGTGAGTTTGGTTTTTTCATATGTCATCTGATGTCCTGACTGCTGCTTCCATTGGCGTCGATTGTAGAACCAAGCACTGTGAAATATTTGACAAGTTCAATCTTTTCTCCATTTATCATGATGCTGCTTGTACGTCTAGTTGTGAGGATTATTGTTTTCTTTATATTGAGATGTAATCCATATTGTATTCTTCAATTTTCATCAGTAAGTACTTTAAGTCATCCCCACTTTCAGCAAGCAAAGGTGTGTCATCAGCGTATCGCAGGTTGTTAATGGTTCTTCCTCCAATCCTGATGCCATGTTCAGGATAGTAAATATGTACTACATATGATATTGCACCATGTGATTTGCTGATGTTATCATTCTCAGATGTAGACTCACGGATATTTATGTATAATATATCCAACCCTAAAAGAGAAATGAATATCAGATTTATAAAGATTCTAATAATAAAAGTCAGTAATAATGAATTATTTAAAAAAAAGAAGTATTTGACTTACATTAGAACCAATTTATTATGGTAAGAATGGAAACTCGTCAGTCAGAACAGAACTGTGTTGTAAGTCATGGAATACCTGTATCTGGAACATTGCATTTTCCTGGGAGAAAGTTATGGGAAAATGCATGCCGGAGATATGGAAAACATTTCTGAGTTTTGTGAAAATATTCCAGGTATTTGATCAGAATAATATGATGAAAGAGATTGGTGGAAAAAATCATCCATAGGACAAGACCATTGAATTTAGAATTTAGTATCACCAACATGGAACAGCTTATAGATAAAGAAGAAGGGGAATTGAGAGATCAGGACTGAATAGATTTTGAAGACAAAAGAAATGCTGAAGCAGAAAGAAAAGAATGAAGAAGAGGAAGGAGAAAAAGAAGTTGGCAAAAATTTTTACAAGGATTAGCTGGATTTACAAGGATTTTCTGAACTAAATCAGGGGCTTTAGTGGCTTCATATCGTGGATTGATTACTATGCTAAAGTGAATAGGCAGATTCAGGAAGTAGTGAGATGTTATGACAAAATATATGAAGAAAAAAAGAACCATAACTTCCACAAATGTAGTGATTACTAGAACTGACAAAATGCCAATGTTGTTCAACTCTTCATCATTGGAGTATATTTTTTATAATTTTTTTGTGTTTTTTTAATGTATGTGTTCAAATATATCTGTAAGTCTATGTGTAATGTTTCCAACACTCAAAGACAAATAAAGACCAGATTTATAAAGGTACTTATAATAAATGTTGTTGTTGTTATGTGCCATCAAGTCGGATCCGACTCATAGTGAACCCTCCTTGGGTTTCCAAGACAGTATCACTACAGAAGTAGATTGCCCCATCTTCCTTCCGAGGAGTGGCTGGTGGGTTTGAACCACCAGCCTTCTGGTTAGCAGTCAAGTGCCTTAGCCAAAAGGTACTAATAATAAAAAACAAAACAAAAATGTGGCATTCAATTTATGTCAGATTTGAATCCTGTTGCAAAGCCTGTATAGGCAAGGTTGATACAGTTTATATGATTTGTCAGTCATGGTGCAGTACGTTTTGCAAGTTGTGGTTTCTGTTTAAATTTCTAGTTCCCCCTTACAACCTAGGTAACATCAGGACCTTTCCTCCTTATTCACTTTGGGATAGATTGTTTCTAACTGCCTTCAAGCAGATTCTGACTCTCACAACCCCAGGCATTAAAGGATTTACTTTGCTGTCATCTAGGGAGCATATACTTTCATTTTCATAGCAAATCTAAAAGTAATGGGTTTAGGCATTTAAAGGAGACTTCATATACTGTTAGGAGCTCTGGTGCCATAGTGCCTAAGGCACTTGACTGCTAACCAGAAGGCTGGCGGTTCAAACCCACCAGCCACTCCTCAGAAGGAAGGTTGAGCGATGTACTTCTGTAGTGATACTACCTTGGGAAACCCAAGGAGGGGTTCCTATGGGTCGGATCTGACTCCATGGCAGTGAGTTTGGTTTTTTTCAGAACATCTATGACAATCAAATTAGGATTTTACTCATTATATACAACACATAACAGTACTTTATGCTTACACTGTACTAACTACTATAACTGCACAACATATTTGTCAATTTTAAGTTTTAAAGTAAATTTTAAGGAATAAAATTTTAAATTGTTTAATTTAGATTTTAAAATGTTTAATTAGGAATGCCTTATTTGCAAAAATTTAAACAAGGGATTATATACAAACTGGTAACTAGTATTCTAGATGATAGGTCCTTTATGTGGTAGTAGTCTCACTGAGGGGAACATCTACTATCCCTCTTCTCTCATTTGTACAATGTGGAGAGACCATAGAAAGGAATAACATTTATTTAATTGGTAAAAATAGAAAAGGACACCGGGCTTGCAGGCCTATAGTTATAGCCTATAGTTATGCATTTTCTATGCCTGTGACTACTGGACAGTTCAATGAGGAAGAAGTAAGGAGCGTATTTCATCTTCAAGTCCTACATGTGCTCATCAATCTACCTTTTCCAGAAGAAAAGTTTATATTTTATTCCAAATGTCATTTCCGTGTCTACTTTTAATTTGTTCAGGACTCAAAGGGAAAGGGGAATATAATTAGTAGCATAGTAAAACACTGTATTTTACATGCATATGAATGAAACAGCAATTTATTAAAGGAAATGGAATAAATGGTAAAAGTTTTCTCTTTTTGGAATTTAGGAATGAGGCAAAAGAAAGAAAATCTTTGGGAGGTCAAGCAAAAGAAAGTGGGAGACACTGGACAAATTATTAAAGACAATGCAGGAGCTGAATGGTGACCGTTTACTTAGCTTAATCTAGCCTGATTACTTTCAAATAGAGGATAGTGTCAAGAAATACATAGCAGGGGAACCCCCATATCTTAGAAATTATATATATACACAGTGTATATATAATATATATAGTATATATTAATATATACATGTATGGGAGCTCTAGTGGCATAGTGCCTAAGGCATTTGTCTGCTAACCAGAAGGATGTTGGTTCAAAACCACCAGCCATTCCTCGGAAAGAAGATTGGGCAATCTACTTCCGTAGTGATACCTCCTCAGAAACCTAAGGAGGGGTTGCTATGAGTCTGATGTGAGTCAATGGCAGTGAATTTGGTTTTTGTTTTTTTGTATATATATAAATATATGTATATGTGCTATATAAACATATATATACTATATACGTGTGTGTATAGCATATATGGTATACATAGTAAATATAACCAAAGAACCAAACACACAGCGACCCCTCCTTGGGTTTCGGAAGCAGTATCACTACGGAAGTAGATTGCCCAATCCTCTTTCCGAGGAGTGGCTTGTAGGTTTGAACCATCAGCCTTCTGGTTGGCAGTCAAATGCCTTAGGCATTATGCCACCAAAGCTCCCATATAATAGATATAGTGTATATATAATATATATTGAATTTATAATATATGTACTGTACATAATATATATAGTACATATATACATGTACATGTGTGTGTGTGTGTGTTGTTGTTGTTGTTAAGTGCCGTCGAGTCGTTTCTGACTCATAGCGACCCCATGCACAGCAGAACGAAACACTGCCCAATCCCGCGCCAGCCCCACAATCCCTGCTATACTTGAGCCCATCATCGCAGCCACTATATCAATCCATCTCCTTGAAGGCCTCCCCCT
>NW_006921678.1:3604698-3624209 GCF_000298275.1 Orycteropus afer afer
ATATATATTTGTAGAACATATAAAATAGAAAATTTTGACTTGTAGATAATTCAGTTTGAGGGCTCCTAAAAATCTTCACTTCCTTCCACCACAAAATCATTGTTAAAAATACTTTGACAAGAGTATTTTATTTATTTCATTTCTCCTGCAACCAGAGTAGAAAAATAAAGATAATAATGATGCAGGAGAAAGAATCGAGAGAGAATTCCCCAATGCATTTGACAGACTAAATTGATATGTTCTGATATGATAGAAAGGTAATATTCTGTGTCATTTTTAAAATTCCACTTTGGAGTTATTTCTAGTAACGCCCAATCTTCTTACCATTATGCATATGGATAAGAGTGTGTGTGTGTGTGTGTGTGTGCTTAGAAAGAAAGGAGAAGAAATAATATTTGCTAAGATCCCCCATAAAAGAGTGCTTATATTCCAGTGCAGGTTTTGGCAAATTTGGTAAAGAAACTGATAACAAGTATTCAGGCTTTGCAGAACATATGATCTTTATCACAACAATTAACAACTCAGCTCTGCTGTTGTAGAATAAAAACCGGTACATACAATGTCTAAATAAGTAAGGCTGTATTCCAATAAAAATTTATTTATAAAAACAAGTGACTAGTTTGATTTTGCCTACAAGCCACAGTTTGCCAACCCTATTTTAGTGAAAAACCAAACCAAACTCACTACCACCTAGTAGATTCTGACTCATAGGAACCCCCTTTGGGTTTCTGAGGTGATAACTCCTTGGAAGGAAGATGGGGCAATCTACTTCCGTAATGATACTGCCTCGGAAACCCAAGGAGGGGTCATTGTGAGTCGGGTCCGACTCAACAGCACATAACAACAACAACAACAAGCCTTTATAGTAGCAGATTGCCCAGTCTTCCTTCTGCAGAGTGGCTGGTGGGTTTGAACCTTCTGGTTAGCAGTCAAATGCCTTAGGCACTACGCCACTAGAGCATCTTGTTTTAGTGGAGAGGGAGAAAAAAAACCCACAGCCATTGAGTCAATTCCGACTCATAGAGACCACCATTGGGTTTCTGAGGTGGTAAATCTTTAAGGAAGTAGATTGTCCATTCTTGCTTCCTTGGACTGGCTGATGAGTTTGAACCACCAACCTCTGGTTATCAGTCAGATGCATTAGGCATTGTGCTACCAGAGCTCCTTTCTAGCGAAAAAGATGGACATAAAAGAATCACAGAATCAAAAGATAATTTAGTACATCCAGGAAGATGGTGGCATGAGCAGGTCTAAGATCCTATTTCCTCATATTCCTGGAGGCTAGAAGTCCTGAATTCATAGCATCAGCTCCAAGGCATGGTCCTTCTTTCTCTCTTTCAGTTTGTAGTGGCGGCTGACTATTCTAGGCATGTCTGGATTTATAGACTCATCTGCCTTTTTCTTTGCGTAGTGTCTCCTACGTGTGTCTCCTATGTGTGTTTGTCTCTTTTGTGTCTACTCCCCTTTGTAAGAAATCACTCAGAAGGGATTAGGTTTAAGACCCACCCTACTCCAGTATTACCTCACTCACATAATAAAAGAAATCACCTATTTCCAAAAGGGATCATATTTACATGTAAACAGTCTAAGACTCAAATATAACTTTTTAGAAGCTACAGTTTGGGCCCTCCAAAATTCATATCCTTCCTACATACAAAATACATTCTCCATTCCAACATCCTTAAAAGTCTTATCACATTCCAACACCACTCTTAAATCCAAAATCTAACCCTCTGAATTATCTAACTCAAGTACACTAGGGTTTTGTGTGTGTGTGTGTGTGTGTGTGTGTGTGATTTGGGTGAAAGTTCACACAGCAAATTCATTTTCCATACCACGGGTCATATACATTTTGTTTCTTGACATTGATTGTAATCCCATAATATAATAGCTCTCTTCCCTCTTCATCCCTGTGTTTACCTTTTCCCTGTGTCCTCCTTTCCTGTGCTTTCTTGCCCTCTGAGCTCTCTCCCTATGCAAATACTGCTCTTCTGATCTCCCATAGTTGAATGTTCTAAGGAGTGTACCTACCTGGTGTAAATGTTCACCTTATATACCTATTATTGGCTGAAAGCCACAGGAATGAGTTCAATTCCAGGCCCAACTTGTGACTAGCCGCTACAGTCTCAGAGGTTTCATCAGTCTCTATACCAGTAAGCCTGATCTTTTTTTTTTTTTTTAAATGATTTTGAGTTTTGTTCCACATTGTTCTCCCACTCTATCCAGGATCTCCCACACTTATCCTTTTCTGAGTGGTTAATGGTGGTGGCCAGGCACCATCTAGTTCTTCTGGTCTCAGTGAAATGGAGGCTGAGGTTCCCATGGTCCCCTAGTCCCTTGGACTAATTGTTTCCATGCATCTTTGGTTTTCTTTATTCTTTTTTGCTTCAGATGAGGAGAGATAAATTGCTGCACCTATATGGCTACTTGCAAGCTTTTAAGACCCCAGTCACAACTCAACAAAATAAGATATAGAACAATGTTTTTGCATAGTATGTTTTGACAATTGAGCTTGATATCCCCTGTGACCATGGGCCCACAGGACGAACAACTCACTCCCTCAGGGTGGTTGGCTGTGGCTAAGAAGTTATCATAACTTTGACCTTGTTAGTTCTATTTATATGGACATTCTTATAGCACATACAAATACGTACACAGAAATATCATCTGCCAAACATATATATACCCTTGGGTATATTCCCTTTTGTCTAGCCATTCCTAATCATTCAACCTGCCTACCTATGTATCCACCCAGAGATTAATGTTTGTTATTACTGATAATGCAGTATTGTGTATGCAAAAGTGTTTATTTTTGTTTTCTGTACCTCTTAGGCACCTCTCTTTCTCTTCTTTTTCCTTAGGGTTATTGTGTAGGCCAATCGCTTTTGGTATATTGCCTTTGACTCTAGGTATTTATCATTCTGTAGTAAAATTCCTCCATTGGAGGACCTGTGAAACCTAGAAAAGAAGTTATCTGCCTGCAAATTACAATGGTGAAATAGGTGTAAGGTAGACATACCTATTTCAAAAGGGAGAAATTAGAGGGAAAGAAGGTGTCAGAGTTATGGGTACTAAGCAAGTCCAAAACCTGGAAGGACAAATTCTGTTAGATCTCAAAATTTAAAAATAATTGTTTGTTCTCTAAAACCATCTGTCCATGGCCCTTGATGGCAGGCTTGCTTTCTAGGCTCACGAGGAAGGCAACTCCACCCCTTCAGCTTTGGGTGACCCCGTGGTCCACCTGTGGCCAAGTCATGCCAATGTAATTCCTTGTGTATATTTCTACCCTTACTCCCAGGCTCCTGCCATATTAGATTTACTTCACACATGTGAGTGTTCTTCAGCACAATTGTGCTGCCCAGAATTCAGGCCCAGGTCCACCAGTGAGGAATGAAAAGGAGAATATGGAGATTTTTTAAATTATTGTTCTGAAAGAAAACAATATGCAGAGATATAACTTCATTTCTAAGTAGGGAAAACTTTTATTTATAATGTAGAGTAATTCTACTCCCCACAATGCTATGTCTCTTCATTCTAGAATGGAGTATTGGCTTTCCTTAGGAAAAGCCCTATTAAAATGTTTAGATTTTGTTCCTAAAACAAGGCAATATCTGATATCAAAGATCAATTCAAGTTTCCCCATTTATAAAAAATAAGAACTGCTTGTCACCTTAAAACTAGAGTATTTTCTCCTTCATAATATGTGACATATTTTAGTTTTCAAAGATAGATAGTTGCAACCATATCCCACATGTTCTCTCACAATGTGACATTGACAGATCTGCGGTCTACGTTTCTTCTCTTTGAATCTGGGTGGGCTTTAATCTGGGTAGGCAGAAGCCAAAGTGATGCCTGTGACTTCTAAGCCTGTGTCATAAAACATCATGTTCAATTAAAACATGTATATGTAAGTTCAAAGTAAATTTTAAAAAAACAAATTGTGCCCAGGAACCCATGAGAAACTAAAAAGCTTATACACAAGCAGAAGTAGGTGGGAATGGATGAATCATCTGTCCTTATCATCCTTAATTATTTTTAATCATTATCGTCTGAAAATTCAATTAGGTCCAGCTCCATCTTCAACTCTGATGAAAACAAATGGAAATCACCAGACTTAAAAAAAAAAAAAAAAAAAAAAAACCACATTTAATCATTAGTATCATTCACTATCTCAACATTAACACTATTTGATATAATCCTTTTGTAAGCCACTGTTCTTGTTGTTCTTGTTGTTGTTGTTGTTATGTGCCATTGAGTCGGACCCGACTCATAGCAACCCCTCCTTGGGTTTCTGAGGTGGTAGCACTATGCAAGTAGATTGCCCAACCTTCCTTCCAAGGATGTATGCCACTAGAGGATTTATTTATGCATTAAGTGAAAGAAGCACAGTAAGATTCTGGGTAGTAAGAGGTCTGCTTTATATTGAAATGTGGAAAGAGAGGAGAAAACTAGCCTGACTCCTCTGACATGGCTTCCACTTCCAGCCACGAGTACTTAAGCAGAGTCCACGTGGAGTTTAGGATCTGGAAATTAATTCCCTTAAAACTGTCCATACCCTCAAAAGTGTTCATGTGCCCCAGTTTTAGACCTCTATATTGACTCATATTACCCTTTAAACAATTCCACAAGTAGCTAATATTATTAATCTATTTTATGGAGGAGAAACTTTGGACAAAGAAATGTTACATCCTTAGATCAAAGTCAGAAAGTTATTAAGTTGCAGAGCCAGTATGTTTTCATATATAGTATAAATGCAGAAAAATTCATACATACAACGTTTGGCTCCTTGTATGCCTCTCATATATGCTATAAAAGCAAATAAATCCATATATACAGCATTCTACATGGAAGCCAAATTTTGGAATAAAAGGAAAGATAAAACCCAACCCAACCCATTGAGTCAATTCCTATTCATAGTGACCCTATAAGATGGAGTGGAACTGCCCCATGGTATTCCCAAGGCTGTAAATCTTTATGGAAGGAGACTGACTCATCTTCCTCACAAAGAGCACCTGGTGGGTTTGAACTGCTGACATTTGGGTTAGCAGCCCAATTCTTTAACCACTACACCACCAGAAATTTTAAGAGAGAATAAGCAAAGTTACAAATGATCTCAAAGATTATTTTCTTTAAATATCTAGTACTACATGTCCATATATATAGTATGCATGTGTGTATATAGCACATATACATATATATAATATATATACAAAAAAACAAAAAACAAACTCACTGCCGTGGAGTCACATTGGACTCATAGCAACCCCTCCTTGGGTTTCTGAGGCAGTATCACTACGGAAGTAGATTGCCCAACCTTCCTTCCAAGGAGTGGCTGGCGGGTTTGAACTGCCAGCCTTCTGGTTAGCAGTCAAGTGCCTTAGGCACTATGCTACCAGAACTCCTGGGCACTAGAGCAGTGATGTGTAATAGAACTTTCTGCTATGATGGTAGTGTTCTACATCTGCACTATCCTGCAGAGTAACCACTAGTCAAATGTGATCTTTAAGCACATGAACTTAGCTAGTGTAACTGAGGAACTGAATTTTTAAGTGCAATTAGCATTAATAGATTTAATTAACCACATGTGGTTAAGGGCTACCATATTGAACAGTGCAGCTCTAATATCTCTCAACATAGTTGTTTTTGATGTTTATTTTTCCATTTGCTGTCAAGTTGATTTTGACTCATGGTGACCCCATATGTATCAGAGCAGAATTGTGCTCCATAGGTTTTCACTGACTGATTTTTCTGAAGTAGATCATCAGGGCTTCCTTCCAAGGTGCCTCAGGGTGCCTCCTACATTTTGGTTAGCAGCTGAGCACATTAACTTTTCTTGTACCACCCAGGAACCCTGGTCAAAATGTATTGTAGTTTAAATCACTCAAAATGGCTTTATTAGAAATACAAATTCCTACTACCAATTCCTAAGTTTCTAATTCATAGCCTTGGATTTATATTTTAAAAAAGTATTCAAATTGATTCTGATTGAAATGATCTGTGGAATACACTTTGAAATATGCTAGTTTACACTAAATTATCACAAATGCATACTCCTATTGCAGTTTCCTCTCTTACTCTTTTTTCCTCCCTGACTGTAATTCTCCGTGTTCTTTTATTATTGTTATCTCCTTTCAGTAGCTCTTTATCAGGACATCTGGTATCTCAATTATTCCCTAATTTTTGAAAATAGCTAAATATTGTAGTTGTAACTACAATAAAATTAAAAAGGCTTTACAATGTCCTGAGAGAACTTCATCTTTTAGGTGAGTATTGTAAATGGTATTGTTTTCTTGATTTCCTCTTCAGAGTTGTCTTTGTTAATGTAAAGGAATCTAGCTGATTTATGTTGTTTATCTTGTACCTGTCACTTTGCTGAATCCTATTAGTTGCAGTAGCTTTCTTGGTACTTCTCTCAGATTACATATGTATAAGATCGTATCATCCACAAATAGAGATAGTTTTACTTCTCTGCAAATTTGGATGCCTTTTCTTTCCCTGTCTTGCCTTATTGCTTTGGCTAGCTTTTCCAAGACAATATTGAATAGGATTGATGATAAAAGGCCTCCTTGTCTGGTTCCCATTCACATGGTGCATGTTTTTAGTCTATCACCATTGAGAATATTGTTGGCCATTGATTTTGTGTATAAGCCCTTAACTATGTTGAGAAATGTCCCTTATATTCTTATTTTTCTGAAAGATTTTTTTTTTAAATCAAGAATGGATTGACTTTTGTCAAATGCCTTTTCTGAATTAATTGATAAAGTCATGCGGTTCTTTTCCTTTGTTTTATTTATGTGGTGCATTGCATTGTTTGTTTTTCTAATGTTGACCCATCCTTGCATACCTGGTGTGAATCCCACTTGGTCAAGATGCATTATTATTATTATTGTAATAATAATTGGCTAGGATTTTGTTGAGAATTTTTGTGTCTATGTTCCTGCGATTACTGGTCTATAAGTTTCTTTTTTACTGATGTTTTTGCCTCGTTTTGGTCTTAAGGTTATGCATGCTTCATAAAATGAGTTTGACAGTATTCCACCCTCTTCTATGTTCTGGAATCATTTGAATAGAACTGGTGTCGATTCTTATCTGAATGTTTGGTAAAATTCACCACTAAAGCCATCTGGACTTTTTTTGTTGGAATATTTTTTAATGAACTATTTAATTTCATCTATTGTGATGAATCTGTTCAAATTTTCTACCTCAGATTGTATTATTGGGTAGGTAGTTTGTTTCTTGAGAGGTTGCTGTGAGTCAGATCTGACTCGATGGCAGTGAGTTTTTTTAGTTCATCACAGTATTCTGTTATTATCCTTTTTGTTTCCACAGGTCCCTATTGTGACACTGCCTATTTCATTTCTTGTTAGTGTTATTTGCATCTACTTCTTTTTTTCTTTTGTTACATTTGCCAGTGGTTTGTCAATTTTATTAAGCCTTTCAAAGAGCCAAGTTCTAGTCTTGTTTATTCTTTTTATTGTTTGTTTCCTGTTTCATTTATTTCTGTTCAAATCTTCATTATTTCTTTTCTTCTGGTGATTGTTGGCCTTTGTTATCTGTTCTTTTTCTAGTCATTGGCGATGTGGAGGTAAGATGTTGATTTTGGTTCTCTCCTCTTTCTGATGTGTATGGTTATATTCTCCTGTTGGACTGACAATTTCATCATTATATTATGTACTTCCTTGCCTCTTCTGCTGGTCTTTGCCTTGAAGTCTATTTTATCAGAAATTAGTATTGCCACAGCTGCTGGTTTTTGGTTACCATTTGCTTGATATATATTTTTTCATCCTTTGGTTTTTAACTTATTTTTGTCTTTGTGTAACAGCTTGTTGAAGGTTCATGTTTTCTTGTGTATTCTGTGGCTCTCTGTCTCTTGACTGGTGCATATAATCCATTTACATTCACCAGAAATATTCACAGGTATGAATTTACTGTTGTCATTTTGCTGTGTGTGTGTGTGTGTGTGTGTGTGTGTTTTGGTAGTGCTGTTGGTTTTTTATTTCATATATTTTTCTGTGCTGAATTCATTTTGTTTGTGGATTTCTTATTATTTCCTTTATTGCTGTTGTTTAGTGTTCTCTGAGTTTTATGACATCCTTCTTTTTTTTATTTTGATGGGAAGGTTTAATATTTTCTCTGGTTACCCTGTAATATGTTATCTTTCTAGGTTTAAAACAGTGTGTTCTATCTTGGTATTGCCTTAACTTCTTCTTCACTTGGAAGATCTGTAATTATATTATTTATTCCTTTTTTTTCTTTGTAGTTGTCATTGTTTACAAATTAACCTCTTTCATTCCTTATTTTTAGTCTTGTAAGGTTATTTTATTTTTGATATTTCTAAATCTATGCTTAAGTCCACTTGATGTTGTCATGTGTCTTAATCTCATGTTGTTGTATGCCATTGTTGGATCTCTGTCTGAAGGACTCCCTTTAGCATTCCTTGTTAGGTTGATCTGTTTTTTACAAATTCCTTTAATTTCTGTTTATCTGAAAATGTCCTAGGTGTGCCATTGTATTTTAGGCACAATTTTGCTGGATATATAATTCTTGATTGGCAGTTATTTTCTTTCTGGATTTCATGTATTGCAAGTTTAATTGTCATCCTATTGTCCTGTTACTTCTTGATTTCTGTCAAAAAGTCAGACCTTAGTGTCATTGGCTCTCCTTTGTCCATAACTTTTCATTTTCCTGTGTGGCTCTCAAGAATTTTTCTTTGGTCTTTTCTATGATATGTCTTGTTGATTTTCTTTCAGGGTCTATTCTATTTAGGGTTTAATGAGCTTCTTGAATTCATATCTTCTCATCTCTCATATTAGGGAAGTTTTCTTCCAACAAATCTTTGACAATTTTCTCAGTACTTTTTTTTTTTTTTTGGTCTCTCCCTGTTCTAGATTTCCAACCACATGTAAATTACTCCTCCTGATGGTGTCTCACATAATTTTTAGGCTTCCTCAATTTTTTTCATTCTTATTTCCAATTGTTCCTCTAGCAGATTAGTACTGAAACATATGTCTTCAATTTTTCTAATCCTTCCTTCCATTGATTCAATTCTACTTCTTTGAACTTTCAATATGTTGTTTATTTCTGAAAGTTTAGTATTAATCTTCTGGATTTCTATTTGCCGTTTTAGTATGGTTTCTAATTTTCCATTTATTTTGTCATTTTGTACTTATACTGTTTTCATAAACTCATAAATTCTTCTAGAGTTTTGTTGAGGTTTTCATTTAGTTTGTCTGTTTTCCTTGACCTTTCTCTCAATCTGTTGAAAATATCTAAATAAAATTGTTTGGAATTCCTTATCAGGTTCTTTCACTACCGTTTCTCCCTCAGGAGAAATGTATTTTGGCTCTGTATTTTGGACATTTGATTGAACATCCTTGGCTTTTTTCCTTATGTGAATTGAGGTTGTCTATCATCTCTAAGACACTGTGGTGTTGTTTTATTTGTATTTAATTTGTGATTGTACATTGGTGTGTTCACCCAGGCCTCTCTTTGCTTTATTTTGTTTTAATATATACAGACAACAAAGCAGGTGTGCTATTCTGGTTGTTAATACAGCAGCACTTGAGTGCTCATCATCTGTCTCCAGTTAAATTTGGTAGCAGGTGGGAGTGTGGGCGTAAGTCTCTGATGGCTGGTCATGTAGAGAAGCTGAGGATGGGTGGGTGGATGTTAGTCACTATCTGTCATCAATCCATTGGTGCTGGAGAGCATTACTGCACTTTCCTTGTGAGTAGGGTAGATAGTATGGTGAGTATGATGGTAGGGTTGCTGGCTCTCAACTGCTAAGAAAAAAGAAAAGGCTGAGCAGAGAGAGAAAAATAGAAAAGTAGAAATATGGGGAAAAGAGGGAAGATTGAGAAGAAAGAAAAAAGGGAGGGGAAAAAAGCAACACCATATTGGCACAAGAACTAGCTGTTTAACTCAGCTGTGAATGGGAGCATGGCACGCACTCCATGGGAGAGTGCACTGATGGCAGTAGAGTCAGATAAAAAGGCTATTGAATGTGGAGCTAGTGGTCACCCTGCTTGAAGGGTCAAAAGGAAAAAAGAAAGAAAAAGTGATGGGGAAAAAGGAAGAAAGAAAATAACAATGCTGAGGCAGAGAGAAGAAATAAGAAGGAAAAAAAAAAAGAGAGAAAGACAAAAGTGGCAAGTACAGGCACAAGGATTAGCCACCAAAATGGTTGCAGCAGGAACATGAAGCTCATTCCACTGGAGCATAAATTGCCATCAGTGGTGGGGCAAGGGTGGCCACTACTGACAGTGGAGAAAGTACCTACTTCATAGGACTGGAAAAGAAGAATGGTGGTGAACAGGAAGGCAAGAAAAACAATGAGGGGAAGGAAGACCTAAGATGAAAAATAAAGAAAACAGAAAAGAAGAAAAAGAAAAGCAACACAGCACTGGTGGTAGTGGAGTTTGACTGGTCTTGTGGTCAGGGGTGGTGGAGGGCACAGTTCTGGTCACTAAGAGGTTGTGTAGGGTAAGCAGGGAAATCATACCTATCTGGGCACTGAACACTGATTTGGGTGCTGGCAGAGTCATGGTCAAGTGGAGTCAGTTATCTACTTCTTGCTCTGATTGAAATGCTGTTTGCAATAATACAAAATGGCTGCTTTGTTGGCAGTGCATCATTCATCAGCTTTATTTGCTGTTTTTGTCAGTCTCATCCTCTGATTGGTATTTGATCATTTTCTTTATCTATGCCTTTGAAGCACTGGGTTCCACGATTATCATCTGTATCTGTTTCATTTGGTTTCTCAAGACTTTGTTGCAGAGGGCCTGGATTGTATATCTACCTAGTCTTCCATCTTGGATTGGAAGCCTCTAGCAGATATTCTTATGTTTTCTTCTGAAATGTAGCTAATAAACATGTGATCCTTTTAGGTATTCTTTGTAAAATTTGATAAGCAGAGCCAGAACAGTTCTGTTTAGAGCTAATTACTCCTCCTACTGAGGCAAGATATTTCTATAAAGATCATGCACTTAGATTGCTGAGGTTTCCTTAACTGTTTGGGAAGAACAGACATTATTCCTGCTCCTCCTGTTTGAGTGATGGGCACAGTTTCCTCTAATCCTTCTGGTGATTCTTTCCCTGGATTCAGGTACATTTCTCTCACAAATGTGCAAATCAATTCTCTGCTATGTACTTGAGGGGACTTCTCTGAAGATGTGAATTCTAGCACTCTATGCTGTGAACTCTAGCTGCATTGGTCTCTCTGGACTCTCAGTTTCATCTTCTCAATTCAAGAAGTTTACAGGAATCTGGTTTTCCCTCCCTTTCCACAACCTCAAAACTCTCCTAGCCACTAAAGCAGGGAGAATTTCAGGGTTTATTTTGAAGGTTTCCCATCATTCAGGAATAACACTCCGTCATTTCTTGATTCCTAAGTCTTGAAAATGAGAGCTCAGGTAGCATAGTGCCCAAGGCACTTGACTGTTAGCCAGAAGGCTGGCGGTTCAAATCCACTAGCCACTCCTCAGAAGGAAGGTTGGGCAATCTACTTCCTAAGTGATACTGCCTCAGAAACCCAAGGAAGGGTCGCTATGAGTGGGGTCCGACTTGGCGGCACATAACAACAACAACAGGTCTTAAAAACCATTCTTTTGTCCCCTTTATTGTTGTTTTGTGTGAGACTGAAGATCTGTTATCCTATTTTGGCTGGTCGTTGAAGTCCAGAAAAAGTTCTAAATGCAAACTTAGAATAACATCAAAGAGGCTTACTTCATATTATTCATCTTTTGAATAGGTGGCTATTTGAAAAATCATTTATAACATTGCAAATCTTTGATCCATAAATTATATTTTTGAAACATTGAGTGTGGGTCAAAGTGATTGAATTAATTGAAAGAAAGTCTAAGAATTATAAAATAGATGAGGAACCTTGAAAACAACTCTGAAAACCATCAAGAACCCAAAATGGCAAGGCAAGATCATACCATAGCACTAATTTTCTTGGCAGAATGCCCGCCCTCAGCACACAAACACACACACACAGAACCGAGTGAATTGCATGCAGTACCCTGAGCTTTCCATTGGTTATTGCAAGAATCTCTGACTGATCTTGATTTTTTGTTACTTTCTGAAATATTAAAGTCTTGGGGAGCATCTAATTAGCTAAGCATAGGTCACATACTTGTTGTTGTCAAGGGGTTGATAAAAGTACTATCTACTCTCTTTATTCAGACAGAGGTAAGCTTCCTAACCAAAATGTGCACAGAATGACCTCCAAATAAAAAATATGATGAATAGCAGGCCACCAAAAAGATGATATTCCACTGAATAAAACATTCTACTGAAATATTTTATAAAAGGAATGTAATTAAACTGGGCTGTTTCATATTTGGTGTTATTCAGGCAAAACTCACATTATCTTCCCATTAGTTTCTTTTCTTGTGTCTAAACTTTATTTACAATTTCATATAAACAATTTAAAATTTGGATTTGGAGTCAGTTCTTGCAAAAATAGTCCAGGCATAAAGGAAAACCAATTCAATAGTACATGATTTTTTCCATAATTTCACCACTGCAGTAGGCAACTAAATAGGTAACTCTTAGTATTTCTTAGTTTCCCTCAGAGAGTCCCAGTTGATGTCTAGTGTGCTGAGATGATTATCACTAGCATAGTTAACTCTCAAAAATATGCAGTATTAAATCATAAATTATATGCTTACTTTTGTTCTAAATGTTAATAATTATATCAATCTAAACAGGCTTTTGTGCTAAACTATTATATAACCAAATGAAAATAACTCACAAAAATGTAAAAAGATATAGAGAAATGAACACTAGACCGAGAATCAATAAACACTGATTTATAGTTTTCCTAAAGAAAACCAGTTGCCACTGAATCTATTCCAACTCATTGGGACCCTATGTGTATCAGAGAAGAATTGTGCTTTCAATGGCTGTGTTTTTTGAAAGTAGATAAGTAGGTCATTCTTCGTTAGTCTTATTACTATAACCTAAATAGTGATCTCTTTAAGATTCTGTTTCTTTTTTTTAATTGTGATTTGGGTGAAGATTTACAGAGCAAATTCACTTTCCATACAGCAGTTTACATATACTTTGTCTAATGACGTTGACCACAGTTTACCGTAAGATTCTGTTTCATCAAATATAAATTAGGAAATTGGACTATACAATTAGATATGTTCTTTCGAACAATTAAAGATACTAATCTAAATCTCTAATTCATGTTTACAGCCCACTGCCATCAAGTTGATTCCAACCCCTGTTGGGTTTCTAAGGCTGTAAATCTCTGTAGAAGTAGCTTGCCTTATCTTCCTCCAGCCAAGCAGCTGGTGGGTTTGAACGACCAATCTTCTGGTTAGCAGCCAAATGCCTTACAAAACATGTTTATAGGACTCTGTCAACAAGTTGGGTATTCAAAATCATAACAAGATTTCATAGTCATTTTATCTAACAATTTAGCTATGTTTTCTATTCCATATACAAATTAATTGAACATCTTCCTTTGAGTTCATGGGTCAGAAATATTTTTAATAAAAATCAATGAGAAAAATGACAGAAATTCTTGTGATTTTGCTTTTAACTGGTAATACAGAGTAAAAGATAAGTTTGGAGAAAGTTGATAAATAAATGCTTGTGTCACGTTTACCCCAAATTCTGTCCATTTCTTATCCATATTTTTAAAACTCTGATTTTTCACTTGGCATATGTTGTTCTTCAGTGCCGTCAAGTTCAGTCCAACTCTTAGCGACCATATGTATGAAACACTGCGCCATCATGTGTCATCCTCACAATCCTTGCCATACCTGAGTTCACTGTGGCAGCCACTGTGTCAATCCTTCTCATTGAAGGTGTTCCCCTTTTTTGCTGACCTTCCACTTTACCAAGCATGATATCCCTCTTCAGGGGATGGTCCCTTCTGACAACATGACCAATGCAAGTGAGACAAAGTCTGGCCATTCTCGCTCCAAAAGCATTCTGGCTACACTTCTTCAATGACAGATTTGTTAGTTCTGGCAGTCTGTTGTACTCTCAGTATTCTCTGCCAACACCAAAACTCAGAAACATCAATTCTTCTTCAGTCTTTCTTATTCATTGTCCAGCTTACATATGCATCAGAGGTGACTGAAAATAACATGGCTAAGGTTAGGCACACCTTAGTCTTCAAGGAGACATCTTTGCTCTTCATACTTGAAGAAGTCTTTTGCAGCAGATTTGCCCAGCTCAATACATCATCTGATTTCTTGACTGCTGCCTCCATGGGTGTTGATTATGGATCCACAATCTTTGACAACTTCAATCTTTTCTCCATTTATCATTATGCTGCCTATTGGTCCAGTGTGAGGATTTTCCTTTTCTTTATGATGAGTTATAATTCATATGTAGACTGTAGTCTTCATCAATAAATGCTTCATGTCATCTTCACTTTCAGCAATCAAGGTTTGTTTTGTCTACATATCACAGGTTGTCAATGAGTCTTCCTCCAGTCCTGATGCCATGTTCTTCATATAGTCTAGCTTCTCAGATCATTTGCTCAGCATACAGATTGAATGAGTATGGTGAAATGATACAACCCTGATGCACACCCTTTCTGATTTTAAACCATGAAATATCCCCTTGTTCTGTTTGAATGACAGCAGTTTTGTGTAAGTACAGGTTCCTCATAAGCACAATTAAGTGTTCTGGAGTTCCCATTCTTCTCAATGTTATCCATAATTTGCTATGAACTACACAGTTGAATACTTTTGCATAGTTGATAAAACACAAGTAAACATCTTTCTGGTTCTTTGCTTTCAGCCAAGATCCATCTGATATCAGTGATGATATCCCTAGTTCCATGTCTTTTGAATCTGGCTTGCATTTTTGGAAGATCCTTGTCAATATACAGCCGCAACTGCTTTTGAATTATCTTTAGCAAAATTTTACTTGTCTGTGATATTAATGATATTGTTTGATAATTTCCACATTCTGTTGGATCACCTTTCTTTGGAATGGGTACAAATATAGATCTCTTCCAGTCAGTTACCCAGGCAGCTGCCTTCCAAGTTTCTTGTTATAGATGAATAAGTGCCTCCAATGTGGCATCCATTTTTTGTAACATCTCAATGGGTATTCTGTCAATTTCTGGAGCCTTGTTTTTTGCCAGTTCCTTCAGTGAAGCTTTAAATTCTTCCTTCAATACCATTGATTCTTGATCATATGCCACTTCCTAAAATAGATGGGGAGCTCTGATTAAGTAGTGCCTGAGCCATTTGACTGCTAACCAGAAGGCTGGTGGTTCAAACCCACGAGTCACTCCTCAGAAAGAAGGTTGGGAAATCTACTTCCATAGTGATACCTCCTTGGAAACACAAGGAGGGGCTGCTATGAGTCGGGTCCAACTCGAATACACTGTGTTTGAAAAAAATAGATGAACATCAACCAATTCTTTTTGGTACAGTGACTCTGTATGCCTTCCATCTTCTTTTGATGTTTCCTACATCATTCAATATTTTGCCCATAGAATCTTTCAATATTGCAATTTGAGGCTTAAATTTTTCTTCAGTTCTTTCAGCTTGAGAAATGCCAAGCATGTTCTTCACTTTTGGCTTTCTAACTCCAAGTCTTTGCACATTTCATTATAATACTTGGCTTATAGCAGACTGTAATAAATAAATATTTCTTATCCTTATCACACAAAGTGTGGCCCTACTTGTCAGACATGATAAATACATGTAATGCAGTGTGTACAACTTCTGAAATTTTTTCTTAAAAGATGGTTCATATATTCTTTTTCAGATGTTTTGTTTCTTTCTTTTTTTCAAATGTTTTTCTTTCATTGCTGGAAGGGGATGATAATGCCTTGAACTCCAACAACTAGCCATCTGAATCCATGAAGTGATGGTAGCAATATAGGCAAGAGAGCAATAACACTGAAAGAACCTGGTTATCTGATACCGTAACCTACTATCCCAGCTCTTTTCTAATATCCTACAGGTTTCTTGAAGTAACAAGAAAGAAATCAAGTTTTATGTTGTTCAAACCATCTTTTCTTTCTCTTACTTACTGCCAAAGAAAATATAATTTTATTTCTTCTTAAATAGGCTAAATATAAGTATTATAATATTTTTCTCATTATGATATATTGTAAGCAATCAGAAATTAATAGAGAATAAAGAACACCCTTAGCTTCAACACCCAGTTTTCCTATGTCTTCAGTATAAAAATGCCCAAGCTCTTCCTCTGAAAATTCCATCCAGTAGTGAACATTCTCTCCATCCTCTCTTCTAAGGAGCATTTTGGCTGTATTTCTCCCTGGACAGATCGGTTTGTTCTTCTGAAAGTCCATGGTATATCAAATGTTCTTTGCCAATACCATAATTAAAATGCATCAATTCTTCATTGATTTTCCTTATTCATTATCCAACTTTTTATATACCTAAGAAGCAATTAAAAATATTGTGGCTTTGGTCAGGTGCACCTTAGTCCTCAAAGTGATATCTTTGCTTTTTACTACCTTAAAAAGGTCTTTGGAAGCAGATTTGCCCACTGCAATATGTCTTTTTTTTTTTTCTTTAGAAAATAAGTCTTAATGTTTAAATATATTTAGTGCCTAAGGCACTTGACTGCTAACCAGAAGGCTGACAGTTAAAACGCACCAGCCACTCCTCGGAAGGAGGGTTGGGCAATCTACTTCTGTAGTGATACCACTTAGAAACCCAAGAGTGGTCGCAATGAGTCAGGTCCGACTCGAGGGCACATAACAACAACGTTGTGATTTTAGTCCCAGTTTCACAGCAAGTTGGTTTTGCACTCAACAACTCAGATGAATTTTGTTTTATGACATTGATTAAAATCCCCACAGTGTAACAGCATTCTTCCTACTTCTTCCCTGTGTTTACCATTTCCATTCAATCTTTCCTATCTCTTCCTGGCTTCTGTGCTTTATTCCTGGGCAAATGTTATCTTTTGATTACGTATGATTGATTGTTTTAAGGTGTATGTGCCTCCCTGATGTTATTGTCCACCTTATAGGCCTGTGTATTGTTTGACTGAAAGTTGAGCCACTGAGGTGAGTTCAGTTCTAAGCTTGAAGGCTTTTTAAGGGCAATAGTCTTAGGGGTCTCACTAGTCACTGTTAGACCAGTAAGTCTGGTCTTTTATCTATAATTTTGAGTTCAGTTCCTCATTTTTCACCCACTTTATCCAGGACTTCCTATTGTCTCTTTCAGGTCTCTTCACATTTCATTATAATATTTCACTTTGTCTTCTCAAGCTGCATTTTGAAATCTTCTGTTCAGCTCTGTTACTTCATCAGTTCTTTCATTTGCTTTAGTTACTCTATAGCCAAGAGCATAGTTCAGAGTATCTTCTGACTTCTATTTTAGTCTTTCTTTTATTCCTGTCTTTTTAATGATCTTTTGCTTTCTTCAGGTAGGATGTCCTTGATGTCTTCCCATAATTCGTCTGGTCTTCCATCATTAGTGTTCCAGCATCCAACTTATTCCTGAGACGGTCTCTAAATTCAAGTGGGACATACTTATGGTTGTACTTTGGCTCTCAGAGACTCCACTTAATTTCCTTCAGCTTCAACTGGAATTTGTGTAGGAGCAATTAATGACTATCTGAGTACTTACTTACTCATTATACCACTGTGCTCTTTCATATGCCCTTCTCACTGCCACTGACTCACTTCCAACTCATAGCAACCCCGATTGGGTTCCCAATCTGTAAATCTTTATGGAAGCAGATTGCCCCATCATTCTTCTGCAGAGCAGCCAGTTGGTTCCAACCACAGGTCTTTTGGTCCACACTACACCACCCAAGCTCCTCTTAGTATGCCCTTACTATCCTATAGATGTCTATAGGGTCTGTAGTGTTATTCCATTTAATTCTTGATATTGGTCATTTGTGTCTTTTCTTGGTTCTTCTTTGTTAGGCCTGCTGTTGTTGTTCTTATGTGCCGTTGAGTCGAACCCAACTCATAGCAACCTCTCCTTGGGTTTCCAAGGAAGTATAACTACAGCAGTAGATTGCCCAACCTTCCTTCTGAAGAGCAGCTGGTAGGTTTGAACCAGCTTGCTAGGGGTTTATAAATATTATTGATCTTTGCAAAGAATCAAGTTTTTCTTTAATTGATTTTCTTTTTTTTTTTTTTTTTCCTGTTGTCAATTTCATGAATTTCTGCTTTCTTTATTGTTTGATTCCTTTCTCTTTGCTTAGGTTTGTTTTGCTCTTCTTTTTCTAGATTCTTCAGGTGGGAGATTAGTTCATTAATTTAAGACTTTTCCCCCTTTTCAATGTATGCCTTTAATGCTATAATATCTCTCAACAGTTTTAGCTGAATCCCACAGATTTTGACATGTTTGATATTTATTTTCATTCATTTCAGTGTATTTTTTAACATTGCTGTGGTAGTTCAGTTTGTGTATCAACTTGATTGGATCTGGTTAAGTGACTGGGCAGCTGGATGTAGTATTCCCTTTGATGAGACTGGTAATATACTCCATGATGGAATCTACTGTGAGCAGCTGAGTAGCTGCCTTAGGGAATGTGGTCTGCTTCCTGTATTTAAGCAAAAGCCTTGGGAAATGGTTTCTAGCCTATGGCATGCTTGGACCTTGCCTGTAGCCCCGCCCTTGCTCAGCAGCCCGCTATGCTCTGCAGACCCTGAGACTTACAATGGACTTAAGTAAATGGCCTACCATGTGGTTTGGTAACATTGGGACTGTGCCTTTTTTACTTGTTAACCTTGGGCTTGTCAGCCTCAGTAGACAGCAGCTGTCTGAGTGAAGAAATGCCTCTAGCTTCAGTGGACCAGGAGCAAGAGGCAGAGCTGGACCCCAAGGTAGAGGGACTTTCACCCAGCCCCTAGAGCCTGGAACTTTGAACTTGGACTTAAAGCCTCCAAACTGTAAGAGAATAAACTCCTGTTTGTTAAGACCATCCCAATTGTGGTGTATTCCTGTCAGAGAGGCACTAGGTAACCAAAACAATTTTTTCTTGAAAATTCTTCTTGATCCAATCACTATTTAGATCTGCATTGCATAATTTATAATTTTTGTTATCGTTATATCACTGGTTTCAAGTTTGATTAATATGTGGTTGAAGAAAACAATCTGTGTAATTTCAATTCTTAATTTTAAATAAAGCTACTCTAAATATTTATGTGCAGGTTTATGTGTGGACAAAAGTTTTCACATCATTTGCATAAATAGCAAAGGGCAAAATTAATCCATGGTAAGGTAAGAATCTATTTAGTATTGTAATTGCCATTCTTCCAAAGTGGCTATCTCATTTCTTGCATTATCAGCAATAAATGACAATTCTTGTTGTTCCACGTTTTCACTACAAGTTGGTATTATCAATTTTTAAAAATTTTAGTCATTCTAATAGGTGTGTAGTGATATCTCTTTTTGTTTAAATTTGCAATTCCCTAAAGACATATAAAGATATAGAGAAAAGATTGAAGTTGTCAAAGACTTCATATTGCTTGGTTCTACAATAAATGCCTGTAGAAGCAGCAGGAGAAAGGGGTAAAACCCAGTCACTAGTGCTCA
>NW_006921678.1:3627229-3629419 GCF_000298275.1 Orycteropus afer afer
AAGAGGGGGAGGCCTTCAAGGAGATGGATTGATACAGTGGCTGCGATGATGGGCTCAAGTATAGCAGGGATTGTGGGGCTGGCGCGGGATCAGGCAGTGTTTCGTTCTGCTGTGCATGGGGTAGCTATGAGTCGGAAACGACTCAACGGCACTTAACAACAACAACAACAACAGAAGCAGCAGTCAAGACATCAAAAGACGTATCACCTTGGGCAAATTTGTTGCAAAAGACCTCTTTTAAGTGCTGAAGAGCAAAGATATCTCCTTGAAGACTAAGGTGCACCTAACCCAAGCCATGGTATTTTCAATCACCTCATATGCATGTGACAACTGGACAATGAATAAGGAAGACAAAAAAAGAGTTGATGCTTTTGAGTTGTGGTGTTGGTGAACAATGCTGAAAGTATTGTGGACTGCTAAAAGAACTAACAAATCTGTCCTGGAAGAAGTGCAGCCAGAGTGCTCCTTGGAAGTGAGAATGGCCAGAATTCTTCTCATCTACTTTGGTCATGCTGTCAGACCATTATCATGGAACCATTATCTGGAGAAAAATGTCATGCTTGGTAAAGTAGAGGGTCAATGAAATAGGGGAAGCCCCTCAGCAAGATTGATTGGCATAGTGGCTGCAGCGGTGAGCTCAATATAGTAGGGATCATGAGGCTGGCACAGGACTGGGTGGTGTTTCGTTCTGTTGTACAAAAGGGTGTCATGAGTCAGAGATGACTCAACAGCACCTAACAACAACAACAAAAAAGACATATGAAGGAGCTTTTGTGTCACAGTGCTCAAGGTACTGGTTGACAGTTCAAATCCACCAGCTACTCCAACTTTCTTTTAATTAGTGTTAACATGATATAACTTTCTTCATTCCTTTACTTTTCATCTATCTGTGTCTTCATTTTTAAAGTTAATTTCAATAGACAAAATATAGTTGGGTCATTTCTTTCATTCACTCTGTCAGTCTCTGTGTTTTAATTGGTGTATTTAGACACCACTCACATGTAAAGAGATAATTGATATACTCAATATCTACCATATTTATTACTATTTCACTTTTATTTCTTTTATTGTATTCCCATCATTTTCTGCCTTCTCTGGTTTTACTTAGCATGTTATATAATTTTCTTTCTTTTCATCTCTTACAGAGCTCTAGTGCTGTAGTGCATAATGCATTTGCTAATCAGAAAGATGATGGTTCAAACACACCAGCCACTGCTTAGAAGGAAGGTTGGGCAATCTTCCTCCATAGAGATGTAGTTGATGTTGTTAGGTGCCATCGAGTCATTTTCAACTGACAGTGACCCCATGCAAAGCAGAATGAAACACTGCCCGATCCCGCACCAGCTCCATGATCTTTGCTATACTTAAGCCCATCATTGCAGCCACCATGTCAATCCATCTCATTGAAGGCCTTCCCCTCTTTCATTGACCCTCCACCCTACCAAGCATGACATCCTTCTCCAGGGAATAGTCCCTTCCGACAACATGACCAAAGTAGGTGAGATGATGTCTGGCCATCCTCTCTTGCAAGGAGTATTTTGGGTGCACTTCCTCCAGAACAGATCTGTTAGTTCTTTTAGAAGTCCATGGTACCATCAACATTCTTCACCAGCACCACAACTCAAAGGCATCAACTCTTCTTTGGTCTTCCTTATTCATTGTCCAGCTCTCACATGCATATGAGACAATTGGAAATATCATGGATTGTGTCAGGCGCACTTTAGTCCTCAAGGAGACATCCTCGCTACTCAGCACTTGAAAGAGTTCCTTCGCAGCTGACCTGCCCAGTGCTACACATCATCTAATGTTCTGACTGCTGCTTCCATTGGCATCAATTGTAGAACCAAGCAACTTGAATTCTTTGACAACCTCAATCTTCTCTTCATTTATTGTAATGCTGCTCATTGGTCCAGCTGTGAGGAATTTTGTTTTCTTTATATTGAGATGTAATCCATACAGCAGAGTGTATTCTTCAACTTCATCAGTAAGTGCCTCAAGTCATTCTCACTTTCAGCAAGCAAAGTAGTATAGTCTGCATATCTCAGGTTATTAATGATTCTTCCTCCAATCCTGATGTCACGTTTGTCTTCATATAGTCCAGCTTCTTGGATTATTTGCTCAGCATATAGATTGGATAACTGTGGGGAAAAGATACAACACTGACACACTCCCTTCTTGATTTTAAACCAT
>NW_006921678.1:3630382-3643908 GCF_000298275.1 Orycteropus afer afer
CCATTTGCTTTAGCTACTCTCAGCTAAAGGGCAAGTTTCAGAGGCTCTTCTGTCATCCATTTTGGTCTTCTCTTCTTTTATTGTCTTTTTAGTGACCTTGTGCTTTCTTCATGGATGATGCTCTTGATGTCATATCACAATTATTCTGGTTTTCAGTCGTTGGTGTTCAATGCATCAAACCCATTCTTTAGATGATCTCTAAATTCAGGAGGGATATATTCTAGATCTTATTTTGGCTCTCTTGGACTTTTTTTAATTGTCTTTAACTTCAAGTTGAACTTGCATATGAGAAGTTGATGTTCTGTTCCACAATCAGCCCCTGGCCTGGTTTTGGCTGAAGATATTGAGCTTCTCCATCACCACATGCCACAGATGTAGTCAATCTGATTCTTGTGTGTTCCGTCTGGTGAAGTCCACGTGTAGAGCTGCCGTTTGTGTTGTTGAAAAATGGTGTTTACGATGAATAAGTCATTGGTCTTGCAAAATTCTACCATACGAGTTCCCGCATTATTTCTGTCACCAAGTTCAAATTTTCCAACTACCAGTGATTCTTCTTTGTTTCCAACTTTTGCATTCCAGTCACCAGTGATAATTAACACATCCTGATTGCATGTTTGGCCAATTTCAGACTGCAGATGTTGATAAAAATCTTCAATTTCTTCATCTTTGGCTTTGGGGGTTGAGGTATAAATTTGAATAATAGCTTCCTTGTAGGCAGGCATATGGATATTATCCTATCACTAACATCATTGTACTTCAGGACAGATCTTGAAACATCCTTTGTCATGATGAATGATGTCATTCCTCTTCAAACTGTAATTCCCAGCATAGTAGATCATATGCTTGTCTGATTCAAAATGGCCAAACCAGTCCATTGCAGCTCTCTAATGCCAAGGATATCAATCTTTATGCATTCCATTCCATTTTTGACAACTTCCAATTTTCCTAGATTCATACTTCATACATTCCATGTTTCAATGATTAATGGATGTCTGCAGCTGTTTCTCCTCAATTTGAGTGGTGCCACATCAGCAAATGGAGGTCTTGAAAGCTTTATCTTATCCATATGAGTAATGCTGGGTTTACTCTGATGATGCAGCTCTTTCCCTGTCCTATTTTGTGAGCCTTCTAACCTAACTGGACTATTCATAAAGTTGCACTGCAATGTATCAAATTGTTTCTTTGCTATTCATAAGGATTTCCCTGGCCAATTCTTTGAGAAGTGGATAGCCTCTTCCTTCTTCCTAGTCTGTCTCAGTCTGTAAGCTGAGCTGCTACCTGTCCATCATGTGCACCCCACTAGGTTTGAAACACCAGTGGCTCAGCCTTAAAACACATCAACACGTCACCACCGTAGGACAAACCGACAGATAAGTTTGTCTCCCTTTTGGAAACCTCTCCTACCACCCTTATCTGGGTCCCTGCAGCTGACTCCTCCTCTGTCCCAGTTCCTGGGTCTTTTAATCCCCTTTCTCCCACTCTCCCACTCTGCTGCTTTGGGCATGCCTGGGTTCCCTCTCCTTACCTGGATCCCTGCGGCTCACTCCTGTCAGTCCCAGGCCCCAGGCCTATTTGGCTCCTATCTCGGGTTCTCTCACCCTGCTGCTTTGGGCATACCTGGGTTCCCTCTCCTGACGTGGATCCCTGCGGCTGACTGCTGCTCTGTCCAAGTTCCTGGGCCTTTTAATCCCCTTTTTCCCACTCTCCCGCCCTGCTGCTTTGGGCATGCCTGGTACCCTCTCCTCACCTGGATCCCTGGATCCATAGAGATACTACCTTGAAAACCTAAGGAAGGGTTGGTATGAGTCTGGATTGACTTGATGGCAGAGAGTTTGTTTTCATTTTGCATCTTTTACCTTATGAATTATCTGCTTCTTAAATGTTTTAGTGGTTGCTCTACAGTGTTTAATATGCATTATTACTAATCTAAGGCTACTTTAAAATTATACTACTTCACAGATAGTGGAGGTAGAGTAGTTTTAATTCTTTCTTTTTGTCCCTTATAATAATGCTATAGCATAGTGCTTAAGGCACTTGACTGCTCACCAGAAGGCTGGCAGTTCAAACCCACCAGCCACTCCTCGGAAGGAAGGTTGGGCAACCCTACTTCTGTAGTGACACTGCCTTGGAAACCCAAGGAGGGGTCACTATGAGTCGGGGCCGACTTGACGGCAAACAACAACAACAATATTTATTTTACTTATCCATGAGCTAACTACCCAGTACATTGTTGTTATTATTATTTTTTTAAATAGCTATTCTTTAGGACCAATTAAAAAAAAAATAAAAATAGAAAATTTTGTTTTACTTTCATTTATTTCTTCTTTTCCTCCTTTCTTTATGTAGATCTAAGTTTCTGGCCTATATAATTATCTTTCTTTCTGTAGAACTTCTATTAACATTTCTCACCAGGCAGGTCCACTGATGAAAAATTTCCTCAATTTTCATTTGTCTGAAAAATTCTATTTCTACTAGGAATAATCTCACTAGGTACAGAATCCTAGGGTTTTTTGTTTTCTTTTGTTGTTTCCACACACAACTTTAAATATTTCACTCTACTCTTTTCTTTTGCATGGTTTTTCAAGAAAACTTCAATTTAATTCTCATCTTTGACTCTCTATAAATCATTTGTCATTGAGTTCATTTCAACTCAGTGGTAACCCCTATATGTCTCAGAATAGGACTGTGTTATGGTATTTTCAGTGGCTGAATTTTTTGGAAGTAGATCATAGGCCTTTCTTTGTTACTCTCCCTTTACTCTTCAACTTTCAAGTTTCCCTCTACTGTAAATTATCTTCACCCTGAAGAGTTTTCTTTCAGCTCTGAAAAATTTTATTAGTTATTCCTCATCTGAAATTATCATTGTATTCACCTTCACTCTTGAAGTGAAGGATATTTTCACTAAATAAAGAATTATGAATTGGCACTTCTTTTCTTTCAGCTTTGTAAAGATGTTGCTTCATTTGTCTTCTGGTCCCATGTGTTCTGATGAGACACTCACAGTCAATAGTATTATCATTCCAGTCAATAGTATGTGAACATTCTTATTTATAATGTGAACACCTAGATCACGTATGGGACTTTTCTATTATCTAATTTTGTCTCACAGTTTTGGCCATCTCCCTTTGCTTGTCTCGTTTGTTCCTTTTGAATGCCAAACCTTTGTGTAAGATACTTCACAAGCTGTGGTTGATATCATCTTTCTTTGTTAGAGTGTTGGCTCTACCTTCTACCTTTCACCTGCTGAATAGCGGGTTGGGTGACCACATGAATCCAATTAGACATTATAACTCCTGGCTAGTCTGTAGTATGTTATGAAGGCCCCAATCCTAGATCTTAGCCTTGCAGAGTTAGTAATTAGGAACATGGGGTGTTCACCAGAGTTCTTCCTCACAATACATTTTAAACTCTAGCTCTTATCCACAGAACATAACAATACTACTGAAAACTCTTGTCTACTTTTCACAGGATTCTTATTTGATTTATTAACCTCTTTCCATGCACAGCTTCATAATTCAGAAAATATATTAAATGAAAACCTGACAGGTTTTTCTCATTTGTCTACTTTCTTCTCTTTGCTATTTTAGCTCCTCAGGCCCTAATTTTTTCTCCTCAGGGTCATATGTCTATCAAAAATTTATGCCAGTTTCTCTTCTTCTTAGCCCATCTTCATTTTCAAAGACCTTTTGCCATAATTCTCATCTTCTTGTTTAGGCCCAGAATTAGTCAATATACTCAGGAAAAACATAGCTGCAGAAGGTTGTCTCTCCTCTTCAGGATTTGTCTTTCTACAAGATTTTAGCCTTTCAGCTCCTGGTTTCTTAAACAATTCTCTGCTGTCTTTAGACAAATACTTCAAAACTTTATTCATTCTAGTATTTTTTCCCTAAACCTGAAGGATGGCACTATGCTTTTTATTTCTTTTACACATGCAATAATTCCAGTAATAGTATAAACATATAAATAATTATTGACTATTGAGTTCTGATTTAAAAATATAATATACAAAATTATATTTACATTCCATAATTTTCAGTTATCCCAGCAAATTGCACTGCTTCACAGAATACAAAAACTATAAATGCAAGTAGTATAAGTGTTATAGCAGATGTAATTATTATAAATCTCATAATAGCTTTACAAGACATCTCTAACTTGGAAATAATGATACCTCCCAGTAACTGGCCAATTGCATCTCCTGGAAGTAAAACAAGTCCTAATGGGAAGAAGGTGGGGAGAGGAAATACAGTCAGAAAATAATCAGATGACAATAGTACAGTAAATTCATATATTGATGCAATCTTTTTTGTTCCAAACATACTGCAATCAGAGATTTAAATAAAAATACAGGTAGAAAAGTAAAAGGCATAACAAACATCTCAACTTTCTTGAACCTCAAGAGAAATGCAAACTTATAAGTGTGTTTGAAGTCATAGACCTACTGGACTCTAGGAAATTGATAGAAAATTTTGCTCCAATAATAATTGGGTAATATAGTAATGAGTCTAAAACAAAATAGGAACTTAATCCATGTGAAAAATAATAATAATAAACATGGGAACTGTCTTACTTAGAATATTATTGATTAGCTTCTAGATTTATCTTTTATAACAAAAGGCATGACTGCAGTGTCAAGAGTTCTCAGACAGAGACTTTTTACCAGGAATTGAACCAAACCATTCATTGCATGTACGATATTAACAATTTCACTAAAAAATGGACCCCAGAATATCATTATAAGTTTTGGTCTACTATTCCAGCACAAGGAATTAGAAAGAGGTAAACAAGAGAAAAAGGAAAAGCAGGATAATGAGGAGAAGAAATATAGTTAGAAAATAATAAGATGAAGATAATACAGTAAATTCATATATTGATAAAAATCCCTTCTGCTTTGAACATACAGCAATCCCATTTACAACAGATCAAATATTGCATGGAAGTAACTGACAACCTCTTTACAATAAGTAATTTTGGAGTGCTCAAAAAGATAAATTAAGATTCACCTTCTATAAGAGTGAAGAAATAATAAAATTAAAAACAAAAGAATTAAGAAGAAAGAAAAAGAACAGATGGATTGAGAAAGAATAAATAAACTCCAATATAAAAAGAAATAATTATTAAATTTTAAACAGACATCTCAGAATAGTATTCAGACTAATCACAATTGAAGAGTACAGGATACCTTGGAAATACTGTGGGTTTAGTTCCAGAAGGCTGAAACAAAATGAATCGCACAATAAAGAGTCACACAAATTTTTTTGTGTCCCGATGCAAGTAAAAGTTATGTTTACAGTATTCTATGGTCTATTAACTGTGCAACAGCATTATGAAAAAGTTTGACATATTATGAGAATAACAAAAAATATTACACGGAGACATGGAGTGAGCACATGCTGTTGGAAAAATGGGGCCAATAGAGTTTCTCAACACAGGGTTGCCACAAAGCTTCAACTTGCGAAAAATGAAATAGCTGCAAAGCACAAACAATAAAATGAAGTGCAATTGAATGATGTATGCCTGGATATTCATAAATTGGAAGAGAATTATGGGTTAATCATTCAGTAAGTAACAAAAAGAAAAAAAAAATGAAGCCAATAACCAAAATGAACAATTAAAAGACATTGAGACAGTGATCAAGATGAAATTCAACAGTGAGAAATTTTGGGGACAATATGTACCTTTGATATCACATGATGAAAATGGCATTTTACCCCTGTGGTATCTCTCCAAATACCAATAATCCCAGTCTAATCATGGGAAAAACTTCAGACATTTTCCAATAGAGGGCATTCTACAAAATACCTGACCAGTAATTCTTGAAAAGATCAAAATCATTGTCGTTGTTGCTATGTGCCCTCGAGCCAGACCTGATGCAGAGCGAACCCTCCATGGGTTTCTGAGGTGGTATCACTATGGAAATGGATTGCCCAACCTTCCTTCCAAGGAGTGGGTTTGAACCACCAGCCTTCTGGTTAGCAGTCAAGTGCCTTAGGCACAATGCTACCAGAGCTAGAAAACTCTGAGAAAATGTCACAATCTGTAGGAGCCTATGGAGACATTACTATTAAATATCATGTGATATACTTTATCGGATCATGGAATAGAAAAAACAGCATGAGGTAAAAATAAAGAAATCTTAATAAACTGTCATTCACAAATTTTAACAAAAGTACAAGATGCATGTAAGATGTTAATAATAGGGGAAACTAGATGTAACGTTTATGGGAATTTTCTGTGCTATGTTCACAATCTTTCTGTAAATCAAAAACTGGTCTAAAATATAAAGATAATTTAAAAAAAAAAAAAGACAATGAGAATAGAAGAGGTATCACATAAAATCTGTAGTTGTATAATAATATATAGTGAAAAGAATACCAGAGAAGCAATATTTGAAAGAGTATAGCAGAAATGAGAATTTTCCACAATAATGCCTCCAGTGCGGCATCTGTTTGTTGAAATATCTCAATTGCTATTCCATCAACGCTTGGAGCCTTGCTCTTCACCAGTTCCTTCATTGCAGCTTTGACCTCCTTCTTCAGTACCATTGGTTCTAGATCATACATCACCTCCTGAAATGGATGAAGATTGACCAATTATTTTTGGTAAAGTGACTCCGTGTATTCTTTCCATCTTCTTTTGGTGTTCCCTGCATCATTCAATATTTTGCCCTTAGAATCTTTTGATATTGCAACTTGAGGTTAAAATTTTTATTCAGTTCTTTCAGTTTGAGAAATGCAGAGCGAGTTCTTCCCTTTTGGTTTTCTAACTCCAGATCTTTGCACATTTCATTATAGTAATTGGCTTTGTCTTCTTGAGCTGATCTTTGAAATCTTCGGTTCAATTCTTTTATCTTGTCATTTCTTCCATTGGCTTTAGCTACTCTCAGCTCAAGGGCTAGTTTCAAAGTCTCTTTTGTCATCCATTTTGGTCTTCTCTTCTTTTGTTGTCTTTTTAGTGACCTCTTGGTTTCTTCATGGAAGATACTCTTGATGTCATCCCACAATTCTTCTGGTTTTCAGTCATTTGTATTCAATGCATGAAATCTATTCTTTAGATGATCTCTAAATTCAGGAAGGATATATTCTAGATCATATTTTGGCTCTCTTGGACTTGTTTTAAATGCCTTTAACTTCAAGTTGAACTTGCACATGAGAAGTTGATGGTCTGTTCCACAATCAGCTCCTGGCCTGGTTTTGGCTGAAGATATTGAGCTTCTCCATCACCTCTTGCCACAGATGTAGTCAGTCTGACTCCTGTGTGTTCCATCGGATGAAGTCCACGTGTAGAGCCACCATTTGTGTTGTTGAAGAAAGGTGTTTGCAATGAACAAGTTGTTGGTCTTGCAAAATTCTACCATGCAAGTTCCACCATTATTTCTGTCACCAAGGTCAAATTTTCCAACTACCGGTAATTCTTCTTTTTCCAACTTTTGCATTCCAGTCACCAGTGATAACTAACACATCCTAATTGCATGTTCGGTCAATTTCAGACTGCAGAAGTTGATAAAAATCTTCAATTGCCTCATCTTTGGCTTTGGTGGTTGGTGGATAAATTTGAATGACAGTTGTATTAACGGGTCTTCCTTGTAGGCATATGGATATTATCTTATCACTGAAAGCATTGTATTTCAGGACAGATAATGAAACATCCTTTGTGATGATGAATGTCATACCATTCCTATTTAAACTGTCATTCCTGGCATAGTAGATCCTATGATTTTCTGATTCAAAATGGCCAAAACCAGTCCATTGCAGCTCACTAATGCCTAGGATATCCATCTTTATGTGTTCCATTTCATTTTTGACAACTTCTAATTTTCCTAGATTCATACTTTGTACATTTGTTGTTCTGATTATTAATGGATGTTTGCTGCTGTTTCTCCTCATTTTGAGTGGTACCACGTCAGCAAATTGAGGTCTCAAAAGCTGTACCTTATCCATATGAGTAAGGCTGATTTTACTCTGATAATTCAGCTCTTGCCTAGTCCTACTTTGAGAGCTCTCTAAGCTAAGTGACTCACCTTCCTCCTCTGTGTTGGACAATGAGTCTGGACTATTCATAAAGTTGTGCACTAACGTATCAGACAGTGTTTCTCTGCTATTCATAAGGTTTCCCCTGACCAATTCTTTGAGAAGTGGATGGTCTCTTCCTTCTTCCTAGTGTCTCAGTCTGCAAGCCAGGCTGATACCTGTGCACCATGTGCACCCCACTGGGTATGAAACACCAGTGACACAGCCTCAAGACTCACAGCAACACGTCATCACAGTAGGATAAACCGACAGACAAGTTTGTCTCCCTTAGCTGTTGGAAACCACTCCAACCACCCTTACCTGGATCCCTGAGGCTGACTCCCGGATCTGTTCCAGTCCCCTTTACCTTTTCTTTCCTCTCCCTGCCTTCCCACTTCGCTGCTAATGGGGTGTGGCCTGGGTTCCCTCTTCTCACCTGACTCCCTGTGGCTGAATTCTCAATCTGTTCTGGTCCCCTTTGCCTTTTGTCCTTTCCCTGCTTTCCCACCTCACTGCTTGTAATATGCCAGAAAGCATATTACTTGAAAAATTATGATTATTACACTGATAGCTAGGCTTTTCCAGGTAAAACTAAGGTTGATAACCTAGATAGACACAAAAACACAAAATCTTGAGAACAGGAGTAGTGAACCAACAGTAAGTGATTAAAATCACCTAAACCAAAACATGGAAAAAGTGAGTACAAAAACTAACAAGGGACTAATCTCTAAAATTCACAGAAAACATCAATACCTAAACAAAAACACATACATTCCAATTAAAAATTAGGCAGAAAATATGAACAGACACTTCACCTACAAAGATAATACAGGCAGCCAACAAAGACACAAAGAAATGATGACAGTCATTGCTGTTGTTGGGTGCCGTTGAGCTGGCTTCAACTCATAGTGACACTGTATCCAACAAAACAAAACACTGCCCTTCTCTGTGCTATGCTCAAAATCCCTGCTATGCTTGTGCACATCATTGCAGCCGCTGTGTCAGTTCATGTCATTGAAAGTCTTCCCCATTATCTCTGACCCTCTACTTTTCCAAACATGATTTTCTTCTCTAAGGATGGTTCCTTCTGACAACAGGACCACAGTAGATGAGATGAAGTCTGGTCACTCTCACTTCTAATTAGCATCCTGGCTGACCTTCTTCCAGTAGAGATTTTTCCATTCTTCTGGCAGTCCACGGTGTTTTCAATATTTTTCAGCAACACTGTAACCCAAAACATCAACTCTTCTTGCTCTTCCTTATTCATTGTTCAGCTTTCACATGTATATGAGGCAATTCAAGATGACAGTTGTTTTGGTTACCTAGTGCCAGATTGACAGGAATATACCACAAATGGAATGGCTTGAACAAACAGGAGTTTTATTCTCTTGCAATTTTGGAGTCTTTAAGTCTAAGTTCAAAGTGCCATGCTCTCGGGGGCTAGGTGAAAGCCCCTCAAACCTTGGGCTTCAGCTATGCCTCCTTCTCCCAGCCCACTGAAGCTAGAGGCTTTTCTTCACTCAGACAGCTGCTTGTGGCTGAGGGTGACAAACCCAAGGTTGACAAGTAAAAAGGCATAGTCCCAATGTTACCAAACAACATGGCATGCCACAATTCCAGATGAAGTCCCAGGATCGTCATTGTTATTGAAAAAAATGACTTGGCTACATGCAGGGTTCAAGTGTGCCAAAAGGCTAGAGACTATTCCCAAAGCTGCTTCTTATACATGGGAAGCAGACCACATCCCTAAAGCAGCTACTTAGCTGCACCAGCAGATTCCACCATGGAGCTGATTGCCAGTCTCATCATGGGGAATAACTACCACTAGCTGCCCAGCCACTCAACCAGGCCCAGCCAAGTTGACACACAACCTAACTACCACAACGGTCATTAACCATTCTAAACCCACTGCCATTAAGTCGATTCAAACTCTATAGCAACCCTATACCAAAGTACAACTTTTTTTTTTCTACAGCAAAGTAGAATTGCCCTATAGAGTTTCCAAGGCTATAAATATTTATGGAAACAGACTGCTACTTCTTTCTGCCACTCCTTTCTGCCACAGAGCAGCTGGTGGTTTCAAACCACCAACTTTTAAGTTAGTATTTGAGCACTTTAACTACTGCACCATCAGTGCTCCTCCTTAGCCATTATAGAGATGCAAATTATAACACAATAAAATATTGTAAAACTCTAAGAATAACAGCAGAGTTCAGAAAAGCAGAAAGCAATAAATGTTACAAACCTGTGAAGAATGGAACTTTCATATACTGCTGGTGGGACTGTAAAAGGTACCACCAATCTCATGGATAGGAAGATTGAACATTGTAAAAATGTTAATACTACCCAAAGCAATCTATACATTCAATTAATCCCTATGCAGATTTCACTCCATTCTTTAACGACATGGAAAAAATAATCACTAATTGCAGCTTGGAGGCTGCTTTTCACTTGGGTGTGACTATTTTAAGGCCAGGGCCTGAGGTAGGTGGCTCCAGGGCTGGGAGCGGCTTTTTGCTTGGTGGTTGCCCTTTATTAAGGCCAGAACCTGATGTAAGTAGGCCCAGGACTTGGAGGATGCTTTTCACTTAGGGGTGACTCTAAATAAAGGCTAGGGTCTGAGGTAGGTGGAGTCAGGGCTTGGAGGCTGCTTTTCACTTGGAGGTGGCTTTATATTAAGGTTGGGGCCTGAGGTAGGCTGGCCTGGGACCTAAGGTAGGGAGGCCTGGGGCTTCAAGGAAACTTTTTGCTTGGGTGTGGATCTATATTAAGGCCAGGGCCTGAGGGAGGTGGTTCTGGGCCTGGGAGGCTGCTTTTTACTTGAGTGTGGCTCTATATAAAGGCCAGGGCCTGAGGTAGGCAGGCCTGGGGCTTGGAGGCTATTTTCACTTGAGTGTGGCTCTTTATTAAGGCCGGGGACTGAGGAAGGTGGATCATTGGCTTGGAGGCTGCTTTTCACTTGGACATGGCTCTATATTAAGGCCAGGACCTGAGGTAGGTGTGCCTGGGGCTTGGAGGTTGCTTTTCACTTGGGGGTGTCTCTATATTAAGACCAGGGCCTGAGATAGCCTGTCCCAGGGCTAAGAGGCTGCTTTTCTCTTGGGGGGTGTTCTATATTAAGGCTGGGGCCCAAGGGGTGGGCCCAGGGCTGGAGGCTGCTTTTTGTCTGATGGTGGCTCTTTATTAAGGCAGGGACCTGAGGTAGGCAGACCTAGGGCTTGGAGGTTGCTTTTCACTTGGGGGTGGCTCTATATTAAGGCTGGGGCCCGAAGTATGGGAGCTCAGATCTAGGTGGCTCTTTATTAAGGCTGGGGCCCAAGGTAGGTGTGTCTGGGGCTCAGGGGCTGCTTTTAGCTTGTGGGGACTCTATTTTAAGGCCATTGCCAGAAGTAGGCAGGTAAAGAGGGGTTAGGAACAACTAAGAGAGATGAACTTTGGAAGAGATGAAATTTGGAAGATAGCTACCTGGCCAACTGTCTAGAATAGATCCATATTTGTTCCCATTCCAAAGGTGATTCATCAGAATATGGAAATTATTAAACAGTATCATCAATATCACATGCAAGTAAAATTTTGTTGAAGATAATTCAAAAATGGTTGTAGTAGCATATTGACAGGGAACTTCCAGAAATTCAAGCTGGATTCAGAAGACAAGTATGGAATGAGAGATATCATTGCTGATGTCAGATGGATCTTTGCTAAAAGCAAAGAATACCAGAAAGATGTTTACCTGTGTTTTATTGACTATACAAATATTTTTGACTGTATGAATCATAATAAATTATGGATAACATTGAGAAGAATGGGAATTTCAGAACATTCAACTGTGCTCATGTGGAACCTGCACATAGACTAGGAGGCTGTTGTTCTAATAGAACATGGGAATCTTACATGGTTTAAAATCAGGAAGGATGTGCATCAGGGTTGTTTCCTTTCACTATGCTTATTCAATCTGTATGCTGAGCAAATAATTGAGAAACTGGATTATAAGAAGAAGAATGCAGCATAAGGATTGGACAAAGACTCATTAACAACTGTGACATGCAGATGACACAACCTTGTTTGCTGAAAGGGAAGAAGGCCTGAAGCACTTACTGATGAAGATCAAAAACTACAATCTTCAGTATGGATTACACCTTAGCATAAAGAAAACAAAATCCTCACAACCGGACCAATAAGTAATAAATGGAGAAATGTATGAGGTTTTTAGGGATTTCCTTTTACCTGGATCCACAATCAACACCCATGGAAGTAGGAGTCAGGAAATCAGTTGTTGTATTGTACTGTGCAAATCTGCTGCACAAGACCTCTCTAAGGTGTTAAAAAGCAAAGATGTCACTTTGAAGATTAAGGTAGGCCTAACCCAAGCCATCATGTTTTCAATTGCCTTATATGCGTGTAAAAGCTGGACAATGAATAAGGAAGACTGAAGAACTGATGTCTTTGAATTATGGTGTTAGTGAAGAATACTGAAAATATCAAGGACTGCCAGAAGAACAAACAAATCTCTCCTGGAAGAAGTGCAGCCATATTGCTCCTTGGAAGTGAGAATGGCCAGATTTCTTCTCACCTGCTTTGGGCATATTGTTAGAAAGGACCATTCTCTGGAAAAGAATATCATGCTTGGTAAAGTAGAGGGTCAGCAAAAAATAGGAAGCCATTCAACAAGACGGACTGAGAAAATTCTGGTAAGATGATGGAATAAGCAGAAAGACTACACAGACCCTCCTCAACAAACAAAAGGGGAACCAGTTAACACAGATACAGAAGATAATCCTGGACCCCAGAGCTTAGAAGGGAAGGATATAGAAGTGGACTAAACTCCAACTAACAGAACAATTTGCATGAAGAGACCAAAAAAGGAGACATATGCAGCCAAAGTCAGGCAGTGATCCTGATGGCACAGACAGCTTGGATACTGCTAAGTGGTGTTAGGATCTAAGAATTAACCTAAAATCAGCCCTGTTAGCCAGGGACTGCAGGGCTGACTGCTCTGGTGGCTGGGAAATAAAAGGGGAAACAACGAAGAGGAAGGTGGACTGAGCTGTGGACTTTTGCCTGTCCAGAGGGTGTAGCCATTTTGAATGTTTAAAGTGACAGTTATCCCAGATTCCAGGGATTTAAGAACAGGTTTCACTTACTGGGAACAATAAGGATATTCTGGACGCCAATGACTGGAAAGGTGCGATGTTCCCCTTGTTACTCGTATACCCCACACCCACTTGGCAAACAGAGGTGCGGCCATCACTCACTCTCACCCACCTTCCAGGCCAGAAGGAATTCCATCCCACTCTGTGTGCTCAGATGGAGCCTGGGTGCCCTGTCCAGCCCTACCCCCAATTTTTTTTTTCTTTTTTCTTCCTTTTTTGGTTGTTTGTTTTTGTCTGTTCAAAAACTACTACTATTATTATTACTTTTATCCTTTTTATTATTATTCTTTACTCTTCCCTTGCCAGGTTCTAGTTTTCAGTTTTTTCTCTTTTCCCTGTTCCTGGTTCCATTTTTTTTTTTTTTTTT
>NW_006921678.1:3644798-3645474 GCF_000298275.1 Orycteropus afer afer
GTAGTGATAATGCCCTGGAAACCCAAGGAGGGGTCGCTATGGGCCAGGTCTGACTCAATGGCACATACAACAACAACAACATACAGAAGTGGATTAGGCACCAACTAGTGGAAAAACCTGAATCAAAACAGTGAGTACAGAGAAGGTTGGAGTTGCGGGCTGTCAACTACCCTGACGGGACTAACAACCTAAATATTTCCAAGTGGTTTGGGACATGAGAATTGACCTAAAGATCAACCCAGGTCACCAAGGGCTGCAGGGACAACTGTACGGGTGGCCTATGACTAGGAAGGGAAACAGAAAGGAGGGAGAAAACCTGAGCTGTTGACTTTTCACTGTCCGGAAGGTGCAGCCATTTTCATTATTTACATGTGGCAGCCATTTTAGATATTTAAAGTGACCAAGAGTGCTGTAATTTTAAATGTTTACAAGTGCTGGCCATTTTGGATATTTAAAGTGACCGAGGGTGCGGCCATTTTGAGTGTACACTTCTTTGCAAAGGGGTCAATCTGAAAAAAGATTAGGACAAAATGAAGAAAGGCTAAAGTTCATGTGGGATACCATCAATAGGAATGTTAGGCTGAAGCAAACCCAAGCCACCAACATTTCAGTTAGCAGCTTCCTCTGGGTGTCAGGCCCTGATAAGACAACTGAGGTGACAAAACCCGCCCAGACT
>NW_006921678.1:3646539-3649132 GCF_000298275.1 Orycteropus afer afer
CCTCAAATATGATGGTGAAATTAGGAGATTTCCACATAAGCAGAAACTAAGGGAATTTGTTAAAACCAGACCAACCTTACAAGAGATACTAAAGGAAGTCCTTTGAACAGAAAACCAAAAATAGCAAACAACTGACCATTAATGCACAAGATGACATAACCCAGAAACCACAGCTATGGACATATCCAAAGTAAAATAAGCTTACAAGGTTGTAAACAAGGAACCAGCGACATCAATTGGCAAGTGAGGACTACTACAAACCAAAAAGAGGGAAAATACTGTGTCATTACAGACTTCTAAATCATGAGGAAGTTGACAGAGTTGCAAGATAGAATGGACTGTTCTAATTTTGGGGAGAAAATTATAAAAGACAGGGTAACCTCAAAGAAAAATGATAAACCTTCACATCACAATAAAAAAGAGGACAAGTACAAATATTCAGCGAATACTAAAACAACAGCAACAAAGGAAATGATAACACAATGCAAAAACATACTGAGCTCAGCACAGAAAATAATACAGAACAAAGAAACTAGAGACACCATGAAAAAAACATAACAAAATGACAGCAACCAATTTATACTTGTCAGTAATTATACTGAATGTTAATGTATTAAGTGCACCATTCAAGAGATGGAGAGTTGCAGATTGGATAAGAAAACAAAACCCATCAATATGCTGCCTACAAGAGACACGCCTTAAAGATAAAGACAAAAATAGACTAAAAATCAAACATTGGAAAAAGATATATCAAACAAATGGCAATTGTAAAAGAGCAGGAGTGGCAATATTAATTTCTGTTCAAATTGACTTTAAGTCAAAAATCACCATACAAGACAAGGAAGGACATTATATACTGACTAAAGTATCAATTGAAGAAGATATGATAATAATAAATAACTATAGACCCAATGAAAGAGCCCCAAAATACATAAATCAGACTTTGAAGAGTTGGAAAGGCAAATAGATGACTCCACAGTCATAGTGGGAAACTTTAATACACCACTTTCAATGAAAGATAGAACAACTGGAAAGAAACCCAACAAAGATGCAGAAGAGCTAAACAATACAATCCACCAACTTGACCTTAGACATCTACAGAGCACTTCATCCAACAACTGCACAATGTACATTCTTTTCCAGTGTAAATGGAACATTTTCCATGATAGACCATATGTTAGCCCATAAAGCAAGTCTTAATAAATTGAAAAACATTGAAATACTGCAAAACATCTTCTCAGATCATAATGCTATCAAATTAGAAATCAACAATAAGAAGATCAATAGGAAAAGAGTAAACACAGAGAAACTGAACAACACCCTCATTAAGAAAGACTGAGTAATAGAAGAAATAAAAATTGAAATTCAAAAATTCCTTGAATCAAACGAGAATGAAAACACAACATACTAAAATCTTTGGAACACAGGAAAAGCAGTGACCAGAAGCCAATTTATAGTAATAAATGAACATATCAAAAAAGAAGAAATAGCCAAAATCAACACTTTAAACCAACATCTCCAACAATTAGAAAAAGAACAGCAAGAAAAGCCTACAGTCAGCAGAAGAAAGGAAGTAATAAAGATTTGAGCAGAAATCAATGAAACAGAAAATAGAAGAACAATAGAAAAAAATCACCAAGAACAGAAGTTGGTTTTTTGAAAAGTGAGCTCTGATAGCGTAGTCCCTAAGGCACTTGACTGCTTATCAGAAGGCTGGTGGTTCAAACCCACCAGCCACTTCTGGAAGGAAGATGGGGCAAGCTACTTCCATAGTGATACTGCCTCAGAAACCCAAGGAGGGGTTGCTATGAGTCGGGTCCGACTTGACAGCACATAACAAAAACAACAACAATAAAATTGACAAACCACCGGCAAATTTAACAAAGGAAAAGAGGGAGAGAATACAGATAACACAAATGAAAAATGAAATGGATGACATCACAACAGAGCTAACTGAAATAAAAAAGATAATATCAGGATACTATGAAGAACTGTAAGGAGCTCTGGTAGCATAGTGCCTAAGGCACTTGACTGCTAACCAGAAGACTGGCCATTCAAACCCACCAGCCAATCCTCAGAAGGAAGGTTGGGCAATCTACTTCCGTACAGATACTGCCTCGGAAACTCAAGGAGGGGTTGCTATGAGTCGGGTCCGACTCAACGGTGTATAACAACAACAACAACATGAAGAACTGTACTCCAACAAATTTGATAATCTGGAAGAAATGGGCAGATTTCTAGAAACACACCACTTACCTAAACTAACCCAGACTGATGTGGAAAAGTTGAACAGATCCATAACAAAAGAAGAAATTGAACAGGTTATCAAAAAATTACCAACAAAAAAAAGTCCTAGCCCAGACAGTTTCAGCAGAGAATTCTACCAAATATTCAGAGAAGAACTGATACCAAACCTACTCAAACTATTTCAAAACATAGAAAAGGATTGAATCCTCCCTAACTCATTTTATGAAGCAAGCATAACCTTGACACCAAAACCGGGCAAAGGCTTCACTCAAAATGAAAACTACAGACCAATATCCCTCATAAATATAGATGCAAAAATCTTCAACAAAATCCTAGCCAATAGACT
>NW_006921678.1:3649669-3656962 GCF_000298275.1 Orycteropus afer afer
TTTTTTTTGGATTAACAGAGATGGGAAGGAGCTCTGGTGGTGGAGTACTAACCAGAAGGTTGGTGATTCCTTCCACTCTATGGAAGGAATCAACTGGATGGCAGTGGGTTTGGTGTGTTGTTTGTTTGTGAATAGAGATGGGAAGCCCCAGAATAACTCTAATGGAAGTCAAAGAATGCTTGTTCTTTCATACTTACTCACTGTGAAGCAAAGAAAGGGAGAGGTGTAAAGATGGAAAGACGGAACGGTGTCCCAGTTCCTCCAGACTTAGATATTAATGAGTCATTTTACTTATTTTCTACGAGTCTTCAGTATTTAGCGTGTATATTACCACATGTTAATTTGGATATTTCAAATGTTCCATGGCCACATGTAACATATGCATATAAGGCAATTGAAAATACCGTGGCTTGAGTCAGGCATACTTTACTCCACAAAGTGAAATCTTTGCTTTTTAACATTTTAAAGAAGTCTTTTGCAGCAGATTTGCCCACTACAATACATCCTTTGATTTCTTGAATGCTGCTCCCAAGAGCATTGATTATGGAACCAAATAAAATGAAATCCTTAATAACTTCAGTATTTCCCCTGTTTATCACAATATTGCCTATTGGTCCAGCTGTGAGGAGTTTTGTTTCCTCGTGTTGTGGTTGACTCGATGGCACATAACAACAACAACAACAACAATGTTGTGGTGTTATCCATGCTGAAGGGCATATCTTTTATATAAATTGTTATTAGTTACTTAACTGACACTTAGGTGTATATACCTTTTATATTTTGCTGTAAGAGATTATTCCCCACTTTTATAATAAATTTATTTTTAATTCAAGTTAAATTATTTTATTATTATTTTATAATCTTAGCATTTATTCAAGAGGAGAAGTATTTAATTGTGATGATTTTATTACATAATAGAGAGCACTGTCATCCATTTGTAAGGATTATAGTCCAATTATTTAAGAAGAAATAATGAATATTGCTTTGCTTTGCACATTTTTCTTCAGTAAGTAAATATCCCACTTAACAATCCATGTTAGTTATTTTTCTTTGACAGTACAATGTCTGTATAGAATTTTATTGAAGAATGTGCCATTATTGACTTAACAACTCACATATTGATATCTATCTGGGTAGTTTCCAAATTTTACTCTAAAAATACTGAAATAAACATCTTTGCATTTATTTTCTTAAAAGACAGATCATTGATTTTTTTGTAGAAAAAAAAGTGTAGACAAATATTATTTTAAAAATCCCAGCTTCAGAAATACTAAATGTGAAAAAAGTTTTTTAATCTAGAAGAGTGTGAATATTAAAATAATGTTGCATGTTTTCTAGAAGTTAATGAGTGATTATTACATACAGTCATAATACTAACTAATCTCACTGTCGTCAAGTAGGATCCTACTCATAGTGACCCCTCCTTAGGTTTCCGAGGCAGTATCACTACGGAACTAGATTGCCCAATCTTCCTTCCAAGGAGTGGCTGGTGGGTTTGAACCACCAGTCTTCTGGTTAGCAGTCAAATAGGCACTACGCCACCAGACCTCCACAGTTATAATATAGGCATTGATACATAGCTACTGTGATAGTTGGAGCTGTGTGTCAACTTGGCTGGACCCCAGTTGTGTGTGGTTGTTCCCATGATGGGATCGGATGACTGTGTTCTGAGTGGCCAATCTACCCAAGGAGAGTTTCCCTAGGGGGTGTGGCCTGCTTCCAGGATACCCAGGGACATCCTGGCAAGAGGGACATTCTTTGGTGTATCAGGACCTGGTGTGCTGACTACAACCTTCCATGAGTTAGCAGCCCACTGCTTGGCCTGGAGATCTTGGATTCATCTTTCGTTGGAGTCAACAACCAGTGTACTGCCTGCCAGCCTTGAATTTCTCAGCCCCCTGCTGTTGTAAAAGCTAAGGCTGCCTCCAGCCTGACATTTCCTCCAGGGACTTTGGACTTGCTGGCTTCTATAGGTTTGTGAGCCATTTTCCTAAGATAAATTTCTATATATATATATAAATATATATATAAGCTTTGCTGGTTTTTGTTTCTCTAGAGAACCCAGTCTAACACAGCTACCAACTGAAGAAGTCACTGAGCAATTTAGCAATCTAAGAGTTTATGATGTTTCAAGAGACCAGCTTGAATTCAACGAGGAACATTTCTGAGGTACTGCTAAATGTCCCTCATATATCTATTTTATTTAAAACCTATCTATGCCAAGAAATGTGGAAGACAGCTACCTGGTCAACTGACTGGAAGAGATCCATATTGTACCCATTCCCAAGAAAAGTAATCCAACAGAATGTGGAAATTATCAAACAATATCATTATATCACACACAAGTAAAATCTTGCTGAAGATAATTCAAAAATGGTTGTAGCAGCATATTGACAGAGAATTTCCCAAAATGCAAGTTGGATTCATAAGAGTACATGAAACAAGGCATACCACTGCTGATGTCAAATAGATCTTGGCTGAAAGCAAAGAATACCAGGAAAATGTTTACTTGTGTTTTATTGACTATGCAAAAACATTCACCTGTGTGGATCATAACAAATTATGGATAACATTGAGAAGAATGGAATTCCAGAACACTTAATTGTGCTCATGAGGACCGTGTACACAGACCAGGAGGTTGTCATTCAAACAGAACAAGGGGATACTTCATGGTTTAAAATCAGGAAAGGAGTATGTCAGGGTTGAATCCTTTTCAATACTGATTCATCTGTATGCTGAGCAAATATTCTGAGAAGCTGGACTATATGAAGAAGAATGTGGCATCAGGATTGGAGGAAGACTCATAACAAGCTGAAATATGCAGATGACACAACTTTGCTTGCTGAAAGTGAAGATGACTTGAAGTATTTATTGATGAAGATTAAAGACACCAGTCTGCAGTATGGATTATATCTCAACATTAAAGAAAACAAAAATCCTCAGAAATGGACTGTGGTAGTTAAGGTTGTGTGTCAACTTGGCTGGGCCTGGTTGAGTGGCTGGGCAGCTGGTGGTAGTTACTACCCATGATGAGACTGGCAATCAACTCCATGGAAATCTACTGACTCCATGGGATCTACCACAATCAGCTGGGTAGCTGCTTTAGAGATATGGTCTGCTTCCCAAATATAAGAAGCAGTTTTTGGAATGGTCTCTAACTTATGGCATGCTTGAACCCTGCATATAGCCATGTCATTGTTCAGCAGCCTGCCATGCTCTGCAGACCTTGGAAGTTTTAATGGACTTGCATCAATGGCCTGCCATGTTGTTTGATAGCATTGGGACTGTGCCTTTTCACTTGTCAACCTTGGGCTTGTCAGCCTCAACAGCCAGTAGCTGTCTGAATGAAGAAAAGCCTCTAGCTTCAGTGGACCAGGAGCAGGAGGCAGAGCTGAAGCTCAAGGTTGAGGGGCTTTCACCCAACCCCTAGAGTGTGGCACTTTGAACTCAGACTTAAAGCCTCCAAATTGTAAGAATAAACTCCTGTTTGATGAAGACATTCCATTTGTGGTATATTCTTGTCAGAGTGATACTAGGTAACCAATACATGGACCAATAAGTAACATCATGATAAATGGAGAAAAGATTGAAATTGTCAAATATTTACTTGGTTCCACAGTCAACACTCATAGAAGCAGCAGTCAGGAAATCAGATGATGTATTGCACTGGGAAAATCTGCTGCAAAAGACCTCTTTAAGGTGCTACAGAACAAAGATGTCTCTTTGAAGACTAAGTTATGACTAACCCAAGCCATGGTATTTTCAGTCACCTCATAATGCCTGTGAAAGCTAGACAATGAATAAAGGAAACCAAAGAGTTGATGCTTTTGAGTTGTGTTGGTGAAGAGTACTGAAAGTACCATGGACTGCCAGAAGCACTAACAGGTCTGTCCTAGAAGTGCAGTTGGAATGCTCCTTGAAAACAAGAATGGCCAGACTTCATTTCACCTGTTTTGGTCATGTTGTCATAAGGGACTGTTCCCTGGAGAAGGATATCATGCTTGGTAAAGTGGAGGGTCAGCGAAAAAGGGAAGGCCCTCAGCAAGATGAAATGACACAGTGGCTGCAATGATGGGCTCAGGTATAGCAAGGATTGTGAGGCTGGCACAGGACTGGGCAGTATTTTGTTCTGTTGTACACAGGGTTGCTATGAGTCAGACCGGCTTGACTGCCCCTAACAACAACAACATAAACATGTTAGGAATAACCACTCACTAATGTATCCTAGTAAGGAGCTCTGGTGGTGTAGTGGATAAGACATTTCAGTTGCCAACCAGAAGGTCAGCAGTTCAAACCACCAGATGCCCCATGGAAGGAAGATGGGGTAATCTACTTCTGTAAAGATTTGCAGCCTCAGAAACCCAATAAGGGTCACTATGAGTCAGAATCAACTTGATGGCTATGAGACTATATCCTAGTAAAGAGCTCCAACCACACAGTGGTCCAAGCATTCATCTGCTAACCAAAAAGTCTGTGGTTTGAACCCAGCAACCATTATGTAGGAGAAAGATGAGGCAGTCTGCTTCTTTAAAGATTTATCTCCTTGGAAAGCCTATAAAGCAGTTCTACTCTGTCCTATAGGGTCACTTCAAATCAGAATCAACTCAATGACAATAGGTTTGGTTAGGTTTAGTTAATGTAACCTACTGATGTTAATTCGTATAACACTTTTCAGCAAATCAGTCAGTAATACAGGTGAACAATATGATGGGGAAATTGCTATAATGTGCATAGTACAGGATATTCTCAACTATTAAGGAATAAAAAATTGTTTTATTTCACTTGTAAATGGTCCTTATTTGTTTGGCTTCCCTGGTAAAGATTCTTGTTTCTTCTTTGATGAAGAGTAGTAAATTTTTGCTACAGTTCCTAATATGCTGCCTCTCCCATAATTATGAAGTTAATCTTATTACATATTCTACACAAAATACAAAATTTGTTGTTCCTAGACTAATAAGATTGGGCAATCTACTTCCGTAGTGATATCACCTCGGAAACCCAAGGAGGGGTTGCCATGAGTCGGATCTGACTCGACGGCAGTGAGTTTGATTTTTGGTTTAGTAGACTGATAATGATTGCAATCCACTGATAAAAACATTAAATATCTGTGTGCTTTAAGTACTAAGTAGTCACTGGATGGTGGAAACGGTTAACAAGTTCAGCTACTAACTAAGTTGAGAGATTCAAGTTCACAGAAGCAAAAGAAAGGCGTGGTGACCTATCTCCAAAAAAAATCAGCCACTGTGGAGCACAGTTCTATTCTGACACACCTGAGGTCACCCTGAGTCAGAGTTGACTCAACCACAGCTGATTTTTATAAATACTATTTTTCTCAATTGTTACAGCTTTTAATTTTGCTTTGTTTTATTTTTTAGCTTCTTTGTAGGTCTCTGGTTGAATTTAGTTTATTGATATTGGAAGTCATATCTCTGAATAAATAAAATACTACACAATTATTAAAACACAGAAAAAACAATGGTGAGAGGCATGAAGGAGCTCTAATGGATAATGACTGAAAGTGACTTTGGAGCTAACTCCTTTGCTTAGTTTTCATATAATTTTGGATGAGTCTTTTAAACATTCTGAGCTTTAACTTACTCATTTGTAAAATGACAGTAAAAAAACAACTCATATAAAAGATTATTATGAGGATTGAAGGAATTTATTAAAAGTATCTAGAGAAAAAGCTTGGCATACAATAAATACTTAAAGAGTTGTTTTTTCAAATGATTAGAATCGTGAACATTTATATTTAAAACTACCTAGTATATGGAGACCTCTAAAAGTTAAAGCTTCAATCAATGGGTGTTCTGGTGACCTAGTACCACTCTGACAGGAATTATACCACAAATGGGATGGCCTTAACAAACAGGAGTTTGTTCTCTTACAGTTTGGAGGCTTTAAGTCCAAATTCAAAATTCCAGGCTCTAGGAGCTGGGTGAAAGCCCCTCAACCTTAGGGTCCAGCTCTGTCTCCTGCTTCCAGCCCACTGGAGCTAGCGCCATTTCTTCACTCAGACAACTGCTGGCTGCTGGGATTGAGAAGCCCCAAGGTTGACAAGTAAAAAGGCACAGTCCCAATGTTACCAAACCACATGGCAAGCCATTAACTTAAGTGCATTGTAAGTCCCAAGGTTGGCAGAGCAGAGCAGGCTGCTGAAAAACGACATGGCTACATGCAGGGTCCAAGCATGCCCTAGGCTAGAGACCATTCCCAAAGCTTCTCCTTATATACAGGAAGCAGACCACATGCCAAAGGCAACTACTCAGCTGCTTGTGGTAGATCCCACCATGGAGCTGATTGCCAGTCTCATCATGAGGAATAACTACCACCAGCTGCCCAGCCACTCAACCAGGCCCACAAACATAACTACCACAATGGGTAGAGTTGAATTAAAATGAAGTGAAAAGAATCAGCATATGTTCTTATGATAGACTATCAAGAGAGGGCAAGCCTTATTATTATTATTATTATTTTAATGAACTGGTAGAATTTAAGGAGCTCTGGTGGCATAGTGCCAAAGGCCTTTGACTGCTAACCAGAAGGTTGGTGGTTCAAACCCACCAACCACTCTGCAAAGGAAGACTGAACAATCTACCTCCATAAAGATTTAAATGCCTTGAAAAACCAATGGGAGTTTCTATGAGTTGGAATTGACTTGATGGCAGTGAATTTGGTTTGGTTTGGTAGAATTTTAACAAATATTAATATTTTCAATAAGCTTAAGAGCCTAAGTAGATGTTTGCTATGAGGTCCATTAGAAATAAATTTGTTAATCCATACCTCACCACATACACAAAAACAAACTCAAGTTAGATCAAGGACTTAAAGCCCAAAACTATAAAGTTAATCAAAGATAAAACAGGGATAAATCTAGGGGCCCTGGTTTATAGCATGAATAGCCTATCTAGCATAACCCACAATATACAAGCAGTAGAAGAGTAACTTGATGACTGGGACATTTTAAAAATTAAATTCTTATGTACATCAAAAAACTTCTCCAAAAATGTAAAAAGAGAACCTACAGATTGGAAAAAATATTTGGCTACAACATATCTGACAAGGGACTTATCTCTAAAATTTGTAGAAAACTTTAATACCTCAGCACCAAAAAGACAAATAATCCAATTAAAAACTGGGCAAAGGATATGAAAAGACATTTCACTGAAGATATACAGGTGGCCAACAAACACATGTTGTTGTTGTTGTTGTTAAGTGCCGTCGAGTCGTTTCCGACTCATAGCGACCCCATGCACAGCAGAACGAAACACTGCCCGATCCCGCACCAGCCCC
>NW_006921678.1:3664637-3680257 GCF_000298275.1 Orycteropus afer afer
TCTCTTTGGCTTCCTGGGTTCCACCCCTTCCTCCTGCTCTTCCGGCCTGCTACTCTGTGCTACGCCTGTGCTTACCTTGCTCCCGAAGACCTGATCCCTCTCGGTAGGGTAACAAGGGAAACGTGTTCAGTGCAGATCAGTGAGTAAGCACAAGCCCGCCTTGTTTCAGTGCCTATGCTTAAAACACATGAGGAAATGCTTATTATCATTAGCTATTAGAAAGATGCACATCAAAACAACAATGAGATATTATCTCACCCCAGAAATTATAGCAAAGTTCAACAAGACAGAAAATAACAAATGCTGGCGAGGTTGAGGAGAGATCGGAACCCATGCACTGCTGATGGGACTGTAAAATGGTACAGCTACTGTGGAAAATGTATGGTGTTTCCTTAAAATTTGAAAATAGAAATATCATTTGATCCAGCAATTACACTGCTATGAATATACCCTAAAGAGGTGAGAGACAGGAGACAAATACACATATGCACACTCTTGTTTATCATAACACAATTAATTATACCAAGAGATGGAAACAAATGCCCAATAACAGATGAATGGATAACCAAACTATGGTACATTCACACAATAGAATGCTATGCAAAATTGAAAAATAATGAAGAATACATGAATCATCTCACAATGTGGATGAATTTGGAGGACATTATGCAGAGTGAAATAAGTCAATGATAGAAGAACAAATATTCTATGAATCCATTATTGTAAAAAGTCAAGGAAAGGTTTACTCAGGGAAGGAAATTCACTTTGTTGGTTATCGGGGATGGGAGGGAAGGAGAGGGAAAATTTCAGATTTGTTGGGGGTCACATGTTGATTTGTGTGAGGGAAGAGACAGTATGGAAAGAGTCTGTGGCCAGCACAGGGACAATGGGGAAAGAGAAGACACAGAAATGTACACAAAATGTATAGACAATGAAGATAAGTACTATTACATGCACAATAGTACATTACCATTGGCACCAAACACTAAGCTATGGGTAAATGCATAGACAGATGAGAACATCAGGTGGAGGTAGGCGAACAGGAATGTACCCAAGACCAAGGGTAGATTTGGTTGAAGATAGTCTTACATATGTATGTGTGCTACAAAATTATCCACATACATTATAGAAGTAACAGAGGACAGGGTTGGAGTAGCTTCTCAGAGACAACCAAACATGTTGAGGGAGAGAATCACCAGGCCTGCGGGCTTGTAACCATAGTACAGGGAGACATCATGTTCAGTTGGCACATGTTGTTGTTCTGTGCCATTGAGTTGGACCCAACTCATAGTGACCCTTCCTTGGGTTTCCGAGGTGGTATCACTATGGAAGTAGATTCACAACCTTCTTTCTGAAGAGTGGCTGGTGGGTTTGACCATCAGCCTTCTGGTTAACAGTCAAGTGCCTTAGGCACTATGCTATATAGTACACAAAAAATCTTGTTCTACCTCCTACTTTGATGAGCAGCAACTGCAGTCTTAAAAGTTTTATAGCGGCCATCTAAGATGCAACTATTGGTTTCCTCTCATCTGGAACAAATAAGAGTAAAGAAAATCAAAGTCATTTGAAAACAGTCCAAAGATATGATGGACCATGAGAACCTCAGCCTTCCCGATCCCAAGACCAGAACTAGATGGTGCCTCACTACCGATGTCAACCACTCAGAAAGGGATCAAAATTGGAGATCCTGGTAAGAGTGGGAGGAAAATTGTAGAATGAAATTCAAAAACACAAAAATGACCAGAGTTAATGGTCAGATAAAGACTGGTGGAACCCTGGAAACTATGGCTCCAGGTTATCCTTTGAGCCTGGAAATGGACTCACTTCTGTGGATTGGCTCTCAACCCAACAGTAGAAAGACCTATGTACAGAACACCTACACCAGGGAGATGCACTCCCCACCCTAGGGAAATGCACCCCTTGGATTTATCAGCCATGAGACATCAGAGGGGCAATATTCACATAAACAGAAAGTTGGAACAACAAGAAGGCCTAGACAAGAAGGGCGGGGAGTAGGGGTCCTGGGGATGAGAAGGGAAGATAGTTTTTTTTTATGATTGGGGATAGTAATCCGAGCTGTGAAATCAAATATGCATGAACTGTTGAGAGTGAAATAAATCTGCTTTGTAAATTTGCACCCAAATCACAATAAATAATAATAATAATAATAATAATAAAGACATAAGTCTGCTAAAACACTTAGGAAAAAAACTTGAAAACTGTGATAGTGAATTGCAAGCCTTCTAAAGCAGCTTCTTAGAGAGCAAACTATTCTGCCAGGGAGAGAGCTGGAGAAAAGAGGATCAATATGATAGATGTCCATGAATTACTCCCTGGTTGACATCTTTGTGGGAAGAGGGAACTCTCAGAACTAGTTGAAATAGAATTTAGAGAGTCTCATAAAGTAATGACATCCAGGAATTCATTGGGTAAGATGGTTGAGTGTATTGGAGGAGTTATTTGAAAATCATTTGGGTCAGTAAATGAAGTAACATATAACTAAATGAGATGAGAGGTGATGAAGAGGAAGCAAACTTTTAGAAATGTATACCTGTTAGGGAGCTCTGGTAGCTTAGTGCTTAAGGCACTTGACTGCTAACAAGAAGGCTGGCAGTTCAAACCCACCAGCCACTCCTTGGAAGGAAAGTTGGGCAATCTACTTCCATAGTGATGTTGTTGTTGCTGTTGTTATGTGCCGTTGAGTCAAACCCAACTCATAGCAACCCCTCCTTGGGTTTCCGAGGCAGTATCACTACGGAAGTAGGATTGCCCAACCTTCTTTCTGAAGAGTGGCTGGTGGGTTTGAACCGCCAGCTGTCTGGTTAGCAGGCAAGTGTCTTAGCCACTATACTACCAGAGCTCCCTCCATAGTGATACCGCCTCAGAAACCCAAAGAGGGGTCACTATGAGTCGGGTCCAACTCGACAGCACATGACAATAACAGCAATACCTGTTAGAGAAAACACACTTCAAAGACAAATTCTAGTGTAAAATCATTGCTGAAAATTAAACAGATTACCTGTTAAAGTTTAGAAAACAAGTAAAACATTATAAAATATGCATATTTAGTGGTTTACTTTTACTTCCTTATAATATATAAAATAAATCTATTTTATGATTCTAAACAAGTTTGAAGATAAATTTCAATAATAATATGTTTCAATTACTTTTTAAAACACATCAGCCAATATACAAGTGACACCTCTGTAGTGAACTGCAGCAAGAGAGAGTGTACACCAAAGGAAGGAGTTGGCGAAAGAGGAGTCTGGGGAGCTAGAATTACTAGTCAGGAAGTGGTATGGGAAGGGATTGGTCATAATTTGTAAGTTAAGGTGGTCTCGGTCAAAATCAGTGATCTTATTTTTAGAACACATGTTTTTGTTAGGTGTCATCAAATTGATTCCAACTCATAGCCAATCTATGTGCAACAGAAACACTGCCCAGTTGTGTACCATCCCCACAATCCTTGCTACACTTGAGTCATTGCAGCCAATGTGTATAAATCCATTTTGTTGAGGATCTTTCCCTTTTTTGCAGACCCTCCTCTTTACCAAGCATGATATCTTTCTCCAGAGAATTGTCCCTTCTGACAACATGACCAAAGTAGGTGAGACAAAGTCTGGCCATTCTTCCTTCTAAGGAGCATCCTGGCTACATTTCTTCCAGGACAAATTTATTGGTTATTCTGGTAGTCGGTGATATTTTCAGTATTCTTCACTACTGCAATTCAGAAGCATCAATTCTTCTTTGTTCTTTCTTATTCATGGTCCAGCTTTCACATGCATATGAGGTGATTGAAAATACCAAAGCTTGGGTTTGACACATCTTAGTCTTCAGAAACATCTTTGTTCTTCAGCACTTTAAAGAGGTCTTTTGCAGCAGATTTGTCCAGTGCAAAATGTCATCTGATTCTTGACTGCTGCTTCCATGAGGGTTGATTGTGGGTATAAGTAATATGACATCATTGACAAGTTCAAGTCCAATCTTTTCTCCTTTTATCATGATGCTGCTTATTGATCCAGTTGTGAGGATCTTCTTTGGAAAACATAAGACTGGTATTTGAATTTGACTTTATGTGACCAATATGGATAGTATCTAATCATAATTTATGGACTCAAACATATCAATGATCATGAAGATGGCACAAGATTGGGAAATATTTCATTCTGTTATACAGAATGTTCTCTATGAGTCAGATTGGACTACACGTTGTCTCCAACTTGCAACATGTTTGATTTATGATGAATCTCACAGTGTTTTTGTTTTGTTTTGTTTTCCCTGTCTATGTTAATATACACTACATACAACGTTGCACTTTGTAATTTGCTGATGTTATCATTCTCAGATATTGATTCACAGATGTTTATATGTAATATTTCTAACTCTCAAAGACAGATAAATGTTGGCTTTATAATGATCCTGATAATAAAAGGCAGTAACAACAAAAAAAGTTTTTAAAAAGAGGTATCAACTCACATCAGAACCAACTTACAATGGTAAGAACAGAACCCAATTAGTCACATCAGAACCCTGTAGTAAGTCAAGGAATACCTGTATCTGGAAGACTGCAATATCATTAATATCACATGCAAATAAAACCTTACTGAAGATAATTCAAAAACGGTTGCCACAGTATATTGACAGAGATCTTCCAGAGGTGCAGGCTGGATTTAGAAGAGGACATGAAACAAGCAATATCATTGCTGATGTCAGATGGATGTTGGCTCAAAGCAAAGAATACCAGAAAGATATTTACTTGTGTTTTATTGACTATGCAAAAGCATTTGACTGTGTGGATCATAACAAATTGTGGATAACATGGAGAAGAATTCTGGAACACTTAATTGTACTCATGAGGAACCTGTACATAGACCAGGAAGCTGTCATTCAAACAGAGCAAGTGCACACTGCATGGTTGAAGCTCAAGAAGGGAGTGCATCAGGGTTGTATCCTTTCACCATACTTATTCAATCTATATGCTGAGCAAATAATCTGAAAAGCTGGACTATATGAAGAATGTGGGATCAGGATTGGAGGAAGGCTTATTAACAACCTGTGATATGCTGATGACACTACTTTGCTTGCTGAAAGTGAGGATGACTTGAAGCACTTACTGATGAAGATTGAAGAATACAGTCTTCAGAATGGGTTACATATCAATAAAAAGAAAACAAAAATTCTCACAACTGGACCTGTAAGCAGCATTATGATGAATGGAGAAAAGATTGAAGTTGTCAAAGACTTCACATTGCTTGGTTCTACAATTGATGCCAATAGAGGCAGCAATTGTTACATCAGGCAACGTATAGCACTGGGCATGTCAGCTGCAAAGGACCTCTTTCACGTGCTGAGGAACAAAAATGTTTCTTTGAGGGCTAAGGTGCTCCTGACACAAGCCATGATATTTTCAATTGCTTCATATGCATGGGAGAGCTGGAAAATGAATAAAGAAGACCAAAGAAGAATTGATGCTTTCGAGATGTCATGCTGGAGAAGAATGTTTTAAGTACCATGGACTGCTAAAACAACTAAAACAACTAACAAATCTGTCCTGGAGGAAGTGCAGCCAGAACACTTCTTGGAAGTGAGAATGACCTGACTTCGTCTCACTTACTTTGGTCATGTTGTCAGAAGGGACCATTCCCTGGAGAAGGATGTCATGCTTGGAAAAGTGGTGGTCCACAAAGGAGGGGAAGGCCTTCAATGAGATGGATTGACACAGTGGCTGCCCCAATTGGCTCAAGTATAGCAGGGATCAGGGAGCTCTGGTAGCATAGTGCCTAAGGCACTTGACTGCTAACCAGAAGGCTGGCGGTTCAAACCCACCAGCCACTCCTCGGAAGGAAGGTTGGGCAATCCTACTTCCGTAGTGATACTGCCTCGGAAACCCAAGGAGGGGTCGCTATGAGTCGGGGCCGACTCGACGGCACTTAACAACAACAACAACAACAATAGCAGGGATCATGGACCTGGCACAGGACCATGAGATGTTTCATTCTTCTGTGCATAGGGTTGCTATGAGTCACAGACGACTCAATGGCACCAAACAACAACAACAACAACAATAGCAGGGATCATGGACCTGGCACAGGACCATGAGATGTTTCATTCTTCTGTGCATAGGGTTGCTATGAGTCACAGACGACTCAATGGCACCAAACAACAACAACAACAACAAGGTTCATGTGGGATACCATCAAAAGGAACAACCTATGTGTAATCAGAATTCCGAAACAGGAAGGGATAAATTGAACCACAGAGAAAATTGTAGAAGATTTGTTGGAAGAGAATTTTCCTGATGTGATGAAAGATATCCATTCAAGAAGTCCTATGAACCCCAAACAGGATAGACCCCAAAAGAAAATCACCAAGATATATCATCATCAAACTCACCAAAACCAAAAACAAAGAGAGAATCCTGACAGCAGCAGGGGAAAAATGAAATGCTACCTACAAAACACACAAACAACAACAACAAAAAGCTAATAATAAGACTGAGCTCAGATTTCTTGGCAGAGACCGTGCAGGCAAGAAGACAATGGGATGGTGTATATAAAACCCTAAAAGAAAAAAATTCCAACCAAGAATTATATACCCACTGAAATGTCCCTCAAATATGATAGTGACATTAGGACATTTCCAGGTAAGCAGAAATTAAGGGAATTTATTAAAACCAGACCATCCTTATAAGAGATGCTAAAAGGAGTCTTTGGACAGAGAACCAACAACAGCCAACAACAACCAAAAATTAAAACACATGGTGACATAACCCAGAAACCAACCCAGTTATAGAAGCATCCAAAGTAAATAAGCCTACAAGATTGTAAACAATGAATCAGAGACATCAAGAAACAAATGAGGACAACTACAAACCAAAAAGAGGGAAAATACTGTGTCATTACAGAACTTCTGAATGGTAGAGAAGTCAAGACAACTACAAGATAGAATGGACTGTTCTAAACTTGGGAAGAAAATTAAAAATCACAGGGTAACCTCAAAGAAAAATTATAAACCTTCACATCGAAATAAAAAAGAGGACCAGCACAAATATTGAGCAAATACTAAAACAATAACAACAAAGGAAGTGATAACATAATTCATAAATAAAACAAGTTCAGCACAGCAAATTATATGAAACAAAGAAATCAGCAACATCACGAAAAAGCACCTAACAAAATGACAGCAACAAATTCATACTTGTCAATAATAACATATCTGACAATGGACTTATCTCTAAGATTTATAGAAAACTGCAATGCCTCAACAGCAAAGGGATCAACAAGCTGATTGAAAAATGGTCAGAAGACATGAATAGACACTTCACCAAGGAGGATATTCAGGTGGCCAGCAAATACATGAAGAGATGCTCACGATCATTGGCCATCAGAGAGATGCAAATCAGAACAACAAGTTACTATCTCACCCCAACTCTATGGGAGGGGTTCAACAAGACAGAAAACAACAAATGCTGGTGGGGATGTGGAGAGATTGGGACTTTCATACACTGCTGGTGGAACTGTGAAGTGATACAACCACTGTGGAAAGCAGTATGATGATTCTTTAGAAAGCTGGAATTGGAGATACCATTTGACTCAGCAATCCCATTACTAGGTACACATCCTAGAGAGGTGAGAACCAGGACAGGGACAGATATATGCACACCCACGTTCATTGCAGCACTATTTACAATAGCAAAGAGATAGAAACAACCTACGTGCCCATCAATAGAAGAGTGGATAACCAAACTATGGTATATGCACACAATGAAAGGCTACACAGCCCTGAAGAATAATGAGCCTGCAAAACACTGCATAACATGGATGAACTTGGAGGATATTATGCTGAGTGAAATTAGTTAATCATGGACAAATACAGTATTAGTTTGTTGTTGTGGAGGGTCAAGGAAAGGTTTATATATGGAAGGAAACTTTCCTTGTTGGTTGCCAAGGGTTGAGAGGGGAGGGGAGGAAACACTGAAAAAAAAAAAAATGCATTGACCCATGTCACATTAGTTTTGTGTAGTTCACTGTACATAAATTATATTTCAATAAAATGCATTTTAAAAAAAAAGAAAAGAAAATGCATTCAGGGAATATGGGAAAAAAATACTGAGTTAAGTCAACATATTCTAAGTATTTGATCAGGATAACATGATGGAAGAGACTGGTGGAAAAAACCCATATGATAAGACCACTGAGTTTAGAACTCAGTATCATGAATGTAGAGTAGCTCATAGATTAAGAAGGAGAACTGAGATCAGGACCAAAGAGATTTTCAAGAGGAAAGAAATGCTGAAAAAGAAATAAATAATGAGAAAGAGGATAGAGAGAAGTTGTCAAAACTTTTACAGTGAAAGGATTAGGCAGAGTTTTTTTCTTAACTAAACCAGGGGCTTCAGTTGCTTGACCCAAACATTGGCCACTTTGCTAAAGTCAACAGGCAGATTGGCAAAGCAGTGAGGTGTTACCACAAAATACGTGAAGGAAAGAAAACGAACCTTACGGCCAACTTTCACTAATTTTCTGACTAGAAACTCCATCCCCATTCCCAGGGATAAATCCAAATCATCCAGAACCTTCCACAAATGTACTTATTACTGAAACTGGCAAAATGTCAATGTTGTCAACTCTTCTTCATCATTGGAGTAAATTTTTATAATTTCTGTATTTTTTATTCATATATTCAAATACATCTGTAAGTTTATGTGTAATGTTTCCAACCCCAAAGACAAGTAAATATCAAATTTATACAGATCCTCATAATAAAAGGCAGTAATAAGGAAAACTAAAACAACAACAACAAAGGAGTCATTCAATTTATGTCAGAACCAAATCTTGTTGCAAGTCAGTGATTATACCTGGCTATTAACAACAACAATAACAGTTTGTTTGATACAGTTTATATGATTTGTCAGGCATTGTTCAGTACATTTTGCAAGTTGTGGTTTCTGTTTAAATTCCTAGTTGCCCCTTACAAGCTAGGTACTATCAGGACTTCTTCTCCCCAATGCCTTTAGGAGAGATTGTTGCTAATTGTCTTCAAGTAGATTCTGACTCTCACAACCCCAGGCATTAAAGAATTTAATTTGCTGCCATCTAGTGAGCATATACTTTCATTTTCATATCGAATCTAAAAGTAATGGATTTAGACATTTGAAGGACACTTTGGAAACCCAAGGAGGAGTTGCTATGAGTCAGAATTGACTCGAAAGCAGTGAATTTGGTTTTTTGGTTTTGTTTTCATCTCCTGTTACATTTGTTGCTTGTATTTTTCTCTCAGGATAACATTTTCAATCACAAAATCATTTAATGTTCCTAATCATCTATGACAATCAAATTAGGATTTCTCATTATATACAGTGTTGTTGTTATGGTTAGATGCCATCGTGTTGCCTCCAACTCATAACCACCCAATGTACAACAGAACGAAACACTGTCCAGTCTTTCGAAAGCTGGCACCTTCCTTCTTCTGAATCTGAGTCTGGAAGCTCCGCTGAAACTCGTCCTCCATGGGTGACCCTGCTGGTATTTGAAATACTAGTGGCATAGCCTCCAGCCTCACAGCAACACAGAAACCACCACAGTACAAACTGACAGATGAGTCGTGGTATATACAGTGTATAACAATATTTTATGCTTATGCTGTGCTAACTTATATAACAGTGCACAGTATATTTGTAAAACTAAGTTTTAAAGTAACAGTTTAAAGAACAAAATTTTAAACTCTTTAATTTAGATTTTAAAATGTTTAATTAGGGACACCAGATTTGTAAAATTTTAAAGCAGGGAGTATACACAAATTGGTAACTAGTATTTTAGATGACTTGCCTTTTATAGGATAGTAGTCTGACTGAGGAGAACATCTACTATCCCTCTACTCTCATTTATATAAACTGGAGAGATTCTACAAAGGCAACTACTTCTGCTTGTTCTCTCCACCCCATTGGAATACTCCCCCCAGAAGAAGTATTGATTAATCTAATCGGTAAAAGTAGGAAAAGGACACAGTACTTACAGGACCCTGGCCGATAGTTATTCATTTCCTAGGCCTGTGACTATTGGACAGTTCAATTCAATGAGGAAGAAGTAAGGAGCATATTTCATGTTCAAGTCCTAGTTGTTCAAGGTCAAGTCCTATCTTTTCCAGAAGTAAGGTTGATATTTGATTCCAAATGTCAATTCTGGATCTGTTTTTATTTTTGTTAAGAACTCAAAAAGAAAAGGGAATGTGATTAGTAGCACTGTAAAACCCTGTATTTTGCACATATATGGATAAAACAGAGCAATTTAATTAAGGGGAATGGAATAAATGGTAAAAGTTTTCTCTCTTTTGGAAATTAGGCATGAGTCAAAAGTTAAGAAAGAAGATCTTTGGGAGGTGAAGCAAAAGAAAGTGAGAGACACTAGGAAAGTTATTAAAGAAAATATAGAAGCTGCAAGGTGGCCATTTACTTAACTTAATCTCAGGAGTTGGGCAATCTACTTCCATAGTGATACTGCCTCAGAAACCCAAGGAGGGGTTGCTATGAGTCAGGTCCAACTCAATGGCAAACAATAACAACAACAACAAAGCTGATTACTTTCAAATAGAGGATGGCTTCAAGAAATACATAACATGGGAGCACCACCGCCACCATTCCATATTGTTAGAAGGTTTTTACTTGATTTAAGGTCTTAAAACTTTTGAAAGCACTTTTTTTTTATATACCCACCAGCCACTCCTCGGAAGGAAGGTTGGGCAATCCTACTTCCGTAGTGATACTGCCTCGGAAACCCAAGGAGGGGTCTCTATGAGTCAGGGCTGACTCGACGGCACATAACAACAACAACAAATAGTTGCAAAACAGAGAGCCTTCATGGGCATTGAAACTGAAAACTTGGAGAAAGTGGAATTTAATATTCATTGACCTTCTATCACATACCCCATTAAATCAGCCACTGGTCCTTGACCCCTGTTCTCACAGATTCTTTCCTCGTCTTTTGTTTCTAGCCTCACAGGGCCTTACTCTGCAGGCTGCAGTTTCCCGTCTTCCTAGTTAACTGCTAGGAACTGCTAGGAACTTCCTAGTTAACTGGTGGGTGTGTGAGTGAAAGGAAAGAAGAAACGAGAGTATTTCTCTCCCTTTCTCTCTGCCTTGGCAGTTTCTCTGGCATCAACTACTGCTTCTCCATGGATTTTGTTATGGTTTCATTCCTCTTCGTCAGCTCCAACACACAGCAACCATATATACAACAAAATGAAACACTGCCCGGTCCTGCGCTGTCCTCCCAATTCTTTCGAAGTTTGAGCCCCTCATTGCAGCCACTGTGTCAATTCATCTCACTGACAGTCTTGCCCTTTTTCTCTGACCCTCTACTTTACCAAGTATGATATCTTTCTCCAGGGAATTGTCCTTTTGACAACATGACCAAAGTAGGTGAGATGAAGTCTGCCATTCTCACTTCTAAGAAGCATTCTGGTTGCACTTCTTCCAGGACAAATTTGTCAGTTCTTCTGGCAATCCATGGTATTTTCAATATTCATCACCAACACCGTGATTCAAAGCCATCAACTCTTCTTCAGTCTTCCTTTTTCATTGTCCAGCTTTCACATGCATATGAAGCTATTGGAAATACCAAGGCTTAGATTAGGCTCACCTTAGTCTTCAAAGTGACATCTTTGCTTCTTAAGACTTTAAAGAGAACTTTCACAATAGATTTGCCCAGTGCAATATGACATCTGATATCCTGACTGCTGCTTCTATGGGTGTTGTTGATTGCGGATCCAAGTAAAATAAAATCCCTGACAACTTCTGTGTTAGCCTGGGTTCTAGAGAAGCAAAATCAGTAAATCTTATATATACATATGGAGAGAGAGAAAAATTTATCTTAGGAAAATGGCTCACACAGTTATAGAGGCTGGCAAGTCCCAAGTGCCTACACCAAATGACAAGGCTTTTTCCAAATCTTGCAGCAGTAGGGGCTGACGAGCTCGTTGGCAGGCAATATAGCAGCTATTGTCTTCAACAGGTGACAAATTCAAGATCACCTTGCAGAATGGTAGATTGTTCGCTCACAGACAATTGTAGGCAGAACAACAGGATGCAGATCCGCAGAAGGTTCTCTTATTTTCCTAGGATGTCCATAGATATATTGGGAAACTCCTTTCAATGAATTAGCTACTCAAAGCATATACATCAGATCTCATCATGGGAATAACCACATCACAACTGGTTAAACTGCTCAGAATTGTGGTCCAGCCAAGTTGACATGCAACCCCAACTATCACAACTTCAGTCTTTTCTCCGTCTATCATGATGTTGCCTGTTGGTCCAGTTGTGAGGATTTTTGTCTTCTTTAGTTTGAAGCGTAATCTATATTGAACACTGTAGTCTTTGATCTTCATCAATAAGTGCTTTAAATCGTCTTCACTTTCAGCAAATAAGGTTGTGTTCTCTGCATATCACAGGTTGTTAATGATTATTCCTCCAATCCTGATACTATATTCTTCTTCATATAGTCCAGATTCTCAAATTATTTCCTCAGCATACAGATTGGATAAGTATGGTGAAAGGATACAACCCTGATGTGCACACTTCATGATTTTAAACCATGCAATATCCCCTTGTTCTGTTTGAATGACAGCTTCTTGGACTACGTGCAGGTTCTTCAGGAGAAGAATTAAGTGTTCTGAAATTCCTATTCTTTGCAATGTTATCCATAATTTTTTATGATCCACATAGTTGAATTCCTTTGCATAGTCAATAAAATACAAACCCAAGGACAGGTCTCTATGAGTCGGACAGATCTGACTCAATGGAAGTGAGTTTGGTTTGGTTTTTGGTAGACATCTTTCTGGTACTTGTTTTCAGCCAAGATCCATCTGACATCAGCAATAATATCTCTCATTCCACATTGCTTTCTGAATCCACCTTGCATTTCTGGAAGTTCCCTGTCAATATGCTGTTGCCTCCATTTTTTAGTTATCGTCAGCAAGATTTTACTTGCTTGTGATATTGATATTGTTTGATGATTTCCACATTCTGTTGGATCACCTTTCTTTAGAATGGGCACAAATATGGATATCTTCTAGTCAGTTGTCCAGGTAGCTGTCTACCTGGTCATGAATGAGTAAGCTCCTCCAGTGCTCCATCCCTTTGTTGAAACATCTCAATGGGTATTCTGTCAATTCCTGGATCCTTATTTTTGGTCAGTTCCTTCAGTGCAGCTTGGACTTCTTCCTTCAATACCATTGGTCCTTGATCATATGCTACCTCATGAAATAGTTGAATGTCAGTGACTTTGTGTATTTCTCCAATCTTCTTTTGATCCTTCCTCCACTGTTAAATATTGTGTCCATAGAACCTTTCAATATTGTAACTCAGGGCTTGAATTTTTTCTTCAGTTCTTTCACCTTGAGAAATGTCAAGCAAGTTCTTCTCTTTTGGCTTTCTAATTCTAGGTCTTTGCATATTTTATTATAATACTCTTCCTTTGTCTTCTCAAGCTGCCCTTTGAAATTCTCTGTTCAGCTCTTTTATCACATTTCTTCCATTTGCTTTAGCTACTCTCTTTTCAAAAGGCAATTTCAGAGTCTCTTTCCATATCTCTTTTGGTCTTTTCTTCTTTTCTCATCTTTTTAATGTCCTTTTATTTTCTTCATGTATGGTGCTCCTGATATCCCAAAACTCCTTTGGTCTTCAGTAACTGGTGCTCAATGCACCAAATCTCTTTTTCAGATGGTCTCTAAATTCAGGTGAGATATATTCAAGGTCATATTTTGGCTCTTGTGGATTTTTCCAATTTCTTCAACTTCAATTTCAACATGCATATCAGCAATTGATGATCTGTTCCATAGTCAGCTTTTGTCCTTGTTTTGAATGATGATATTTAGCTTTTCCATCATCTCTTTCCACAGATGTAGTCCACCTGATTTCTGTATATTCCACTGGCAAAGTCCATGTGTATAGCCACCATTTTTGTTTTTGAAAAAATATATTTGCGATGAATGTGTAATTGGTCTTGAAAACTCTCTCTTGTGATTTCTAGTGTTTTTTCTATCACCAAGGCCATATTTTTCAACTACTAATGATTCTTTGTTTCCAACTTTCGCATTCCAATCAACAAAAATTTTCAATACATCTTGATTGCATGTTTGGTCAATTTCAGACTGCATAAATTGGTAGAAATCTTCAATTTCTTCATTTTTGGATTTAGTGATTGTTGGGTAAATTTGAATAATAAATGCATTAACTGGTCTTTCTTATGCTGTTGTTGTTAGGTGCCATCAAGATGGCTATGACTCTTAGCAACCCTATGTATAACAAAACGAAGCATTGTCCAGTCCTGTGCCAATCTCACAATCCTTGCTACATCTGAGCCCCTCATTGCAGCCACTGTGTCAATTCATCTCGTTGAGAGTCTTCCCCTTTTTCGCTGACTTTCCACTTTACCAAGCATTATATCCTTCTCCAGGGAATGTTCCCCTCTGACAACATAACAAAAGCAGGTGAGATGAAGTCTGGCCATTCTTGCTTTCAAGGACCATTCTGGCTATACTGCTTCCAGGACAGATTTGTTCATTCTTCTGGCAGTCCACAGTACTTTCAGTAGTCTTTGCCAACACCACAACTCAAAAGCATCAACTCTTCTTTAGTCTTCCTTATTCATTGTCAATATTTCACATACATATGAGGCAATTGAAAATACCATGGCTTGGGTAATGCCCACCTTGTCTTCAAAGAGACATCTTTGCCTTTCAGCACTTTAAAGAGGTCTGGTGCAGCAGATTTGAACAATGAAATACGTTGTCTGATTTTTTGACTGCGCTTCCTTTGGAGTTGACTGTGGAATGAAGCGACATGAAATCTTTGACAACTTCAATCTTGTCTCCATTTATCATGATCCTACTTATTGATCCAGTTGTGAGGATTTTCATTTTCTTTATGTTCAGGTGTAATCCATACTGCAGATTAAAATCTTTAATCTTCATCAGTGAGTGCTTCAAGTCATCCTCACTTTCAGCAAGCAGAGTTCTATCATGTGCATATGGCAGGTTGTTAATGAGTATTCCTTCAATCCTGATGCTGTGCTTTTCTTCATATAGTCTAGCTTCTCAGATTATCTGCTCAGCATACAGATTTTAAAAGTATGGTGAAGGCTACAACCCTGACACACTCCCTTCATGATTTTAAACCATGCAATATCCCCTTATTCTGTTCAAATGACAGTTCCCTTGTCTACATACAGGTTCCTCAAAAGGACAATTAAGTGTTCTGGAATTCCCATTCTTTTCAATGCTATTCGTAATTTGTTATGATTGACAGTCAAGTGCTTTTGCATAGGCAATAAAACACAAGTAAACATCTTTCTGATATTCTTTGCCTTCAGCCAAGATCCATGTGACATCAGCAACGATATCCCTCATTCCACATCTTTTTCTGAATCCAGATTGCATTCTGGAAACTCTCTGTCAATATACTGCTGCAACTGTTTTTGAATTATATTTAGTAAGATTTTACTTGCATGTGATATTAATGACATTGTTTGATAATTTCCACACCTTTCTTTGGAATGGGTACAAATATGGATCTCTTCCAGTCAGTTGGCCAAGTAGCTATTCTCCAAATTTCTTGGCATAGA
>NW_006921678.1:3680388-3694455 GCF_000298275.1 Orycteropus afer afer
TTGAATTTTTTCTTCAGTTCTTTCAGGTTGAGAACATCAATTTTTTTTTTTTTTTTTTTCCATACAGTAGCTCTGTGTATTCCTTCCATCTTCTTTTGATGTTTCCTGCATCAGTCTATATTTTGCCATAGAATCTTTCAATATGCAACTTGAGGCTTGAATTTTTTCTTCAGTTCTTTCAGGTTGAGAAAAGCCGAATGTTTTCTTCTCTTTTGGTACTCTAAATCCATGTCTTTGCACATTTCATTTTAATAATTATCATATTGACTTTCTCTTCTAAAGCTGCTTTGAAATCTTTTGTTCAGCTCCTTCATCTGGTCATTTCTTCCATTTGCTTTAGCTACTCTTCGTTCAAAAGCAAGTTTCAGAGTCTCTTCTGATATCCATTTTGGTCTTTTCTTCCTTTCCTGTCTTTTTAATGACCCTTTCCTTTCTTCATGTGTGATGGTCTTGATGTAGTCCCACAATTTCTCTGGTTTTCAGTCACTGGTTTTCAATGAATCAAATCTGTTTTTCAGATGATCTCTAAATTCAGGTGAGATATAATGTTTTTGGTGGTCAGTTTCTTCATTAGTGGATGGCCTTGTCCTTCTTCCCAGTCTGTCTTTGTCTGGAAGCTCAGCTGAAACCTTTCCACCATTGGTGACCATATCAGTATTTGAAATACCAGTGTCATAGCCTCCAGCCTCACAGCAACATACAACTCACCACAGTATGACAAACTAATGGAAAATGGTGGCTCAATGAATCTAGTTTCCATCATGTAGCTTCAGGTCTTAATCTTCATGAATACTGCTTTCTTCCTCTTTCCCTCCAGCATAGATATGATAGTAGCTTCTTGTTTTTGCTAATCTCTTTTGCTAACCTTGGTCTCCACTGTTTAGTTTCTCAGCTTTCCATCATTTATCTAACCAATTTCTGGTATTAACTTTTCCTTTATAAAACATAGAGTGGTCTCTGTTTTCTGTTTTCCTGTTAGAATGCCAATCATATACCCCCCCATCTATCTATATATATATATATACATATATGTAATTTGATTTGATTCTAATTCTGACTCCATCTCCAAATTCTTCGTGTAAAAGTGTCTTTGATGAAACTGAGAAAATTATTCAGATATTCTGAACTCCTTGTCTGGAGTTCCATTCCAGGCCTGAAGTGTAGCTAAGGACCATAGTCTCAGGGGTATGATCAATACCTGTCTTTTAACTAGTCAGAAATTTTTCTTCCCTTCTCTCCCATGCCTGATCCCATGCCAGAATCATGATGCACTATAATTAAGCTTTAAGAAAAGGTTCATATTAACAACAGAAAGGTTTAACTGGTAAATATTCCAGTTTGAGGGCTCCTAAGAATCTGCATTTTCTTCCACCACAACATCATTGATAAAAATTCATTGACTAAGGAGGAATTCTTGTAAGCAGAATAGAAAGATGAAGGCCTGAGGATATTGGTAGGAAAGATGCAGGAGGAAGAGTAGAGAGAGGACTTCCAAATGCATATCACAGTTAGACTAGACTAATGTGTTCTTGTATGATACAAAGGTAATCAAACATATTACACCATTTTTAGAATTCCATTTTGAAATTGTTTCTAGTAACGCTCAATCTTACCATTATGCATATGGCTAATGCAGCATGTATATGCTTAGAAAGAGAAAGGGATCTTTGCTAACATTCCCTATCAAATGATGCTTATATTCTAGTGCCAGGTTTGGCAAATTCTGTAAAGGAACTGATAAATATTTCAGGTTTTGCAGAACGTGTGTTGTCTATCACAACAACTAACAACTCAGCTCTGCTGTTGTAGCATGAAAGCAGCTGTAGACAATATCTAAATGAATAAGCAAGGGTGTGTTCCACCAAAACTTTATTTATAAAGCAAGTGGCTGGTAATGCAGTGTTGTGTTTGTAGCAGTATTTACCTTTGTTATCTTTACCTCTATTACACCTGTCTGTGTCTGCCTTTTCCTTAGTGATATTGTGCTGGTCACATGCTTTTGTTTATACTGCCTTTCCCTTCAGCCAAATCAATACCTATCTCTTTTCTTCTCTTTTTCTTTTTTCATATATATTTTTTTCTTTTTTAATTTTTATTGTGATTTTGGTGAAAGTTTACAGAGAAAATTCATTTTCCATACAGCAGTTCATACATATTTTGTCTCATGACATTGACTGCAATTCCCCAAAATGTAACAGTTCTCTTCCCACTTCCTCCCTATACTTACCTCTTCATTATGTCCTTCCCTCCCATGCATTCTCCCTTGCCCCCAGCTGTTTCCCTGTGCATACACTGTCCTTCTGTTCTCCCATGATTGATTGCTCCAAGTAGTATATCTTCCTGATGTAGATATTCAGTCCATATGCCTATTACTTGGCAGGAAGCCACAGGAATGAGTTCCATTCCAGACCTGAAGGGTAGCTAGGGACCATAGTCTCAGGGGTCTGATCAATACCTGTCTTTTAACTAGTCAAAAATTTTTCTTCCCTTCTCTCCCATGCCTGATAACCAAACCAAAAACCAAACTGACTGTCACTGATACAATTCCTACACATAGCGACCCCCATTGTGTTTTCTAGGTTGTAAATCTTTATGGAACCACAATGCCTCATCTTTCTTCTGTGGAGTGGCTGACAGGTTTGAATCACTGACTTTTTTGGTTAGTAGCCAAATGTCTTAACCACTACACCTCCAGAGCTCCTTCCATGGTAACGAAGAAAATTTCCTGCCCTTTCTACACTTTTCCTTGATTTTTTATAATAACGAACTCACACAATTTTTGTCTTTCTGTGATTCACTTATTTCACTTAGTATAATGTCCTTCAAGTTCATCCATATTATCAGGAGATCCAAAGATTCTTCATTACTCTTTAATGTGACATAATATTCCACTGTATGCATATACCATAGTTTGGTCTTCCATCCATCTGCTGATGAACACTTAGGTCATTTCTATACCTTTGCTATTATGAATAGTTCTGCAATTAAAAAAATGAGAAAAAAATAACTGGTTAGATATTGCCAACAAATCATAGTTTGCCAATGGTGTTCTAGCAAAAAAGATGGACATAAAAGAAAGAATCACAGACTCGAAAGATTATGTAGGAATCAATGGCAGTGAGTTTGGGGTTTTTTTTTTGGTTTTAGGAAGATGGTGGCATGAGCAGGTCTAATATCCTGACTATTTTCTTACATTTCTGGAGGCTAGAAGTCTGAATTGAGAGCATCAGCTCTAGGACAAGGTCCTTCTTTGTGTCTTTCAGCTTCTAGTAGTGGTTAACAATTCTTGGCATGACTGGACTTGTAGAATCTGCCTCTATCTTCACATGGTGTCTCCTCCTGTGCGTGTCTGTCTTTCTCTGTCTGTGCTTCACTTTATAAGAAACCATCCAGATAGGATTAGGTTTAGGACCCACCATACACCAGTATTTCGGAAGGAAGATGGGGCAATCTACTTTCGTAGTGATACTGCCTCAGAAACCCAAGGAGGGGTCGCTATGAGTCGGGTCCGACTCGACGGCACACAACAACAACAATACACCAGTATTACCTCACTAACATATTAAAAAATTATCTATTTCCAAACAGGATCACATTTACAGATACAGGGGTTAAGATTTAACTATAACTTTTTAGGAGACATAATTTTCGCCTCCAAAATTCATGTCCTTCCTACATACAAAATGCATTCCTCATCCCACCATCTCTAAAAGGTTTAACCAATTCCAGTTCTACTCTACATCCAAAATTTCATCTTCTGAATTGTCTAATTCAAGTACGAGTGAGACTCTTAGCATTTTCCATTCTGTAGCAAAATTCCTGTCCATCAGAAGACCTGTGAAACCTAGAACACAAGTTATCTGTTTCTAAAATATGATGGCAAAATAGGCTAAGGTAGACAGACATACCTATTCCAAAAGGGAGAACTTGAAGGGAAAGAAGGTGTCAGAGTTATGGGTACCAAGCAAGTCCAAACCTCAGAAGGACAAATTCTATCAGATCTCAAAACTTGAAAATAATCTTCTGTTCTCTAAAATCATCTGCCCATGGCCCTGTTGGTCATGTTGTCAGAAGGGACCATTCAGTGGAGAAGGATGTCATGCTTGGTAGGGTGGAGGGTCGATGAAAGAGGGGGAGGCCTTCAATGAGATGGATTGACACAGTGGCTGCAATGATGGGCTCAAGTATAGCAGGGATCGTGGAGCTGCCGCGGGATTGGGCAATGTTTCATTCTGCTGTGCATGGGGTCGCTATGAGTCGGAAACTACTCAACAGCACCTAACAAAAACAACAACATGGCCCTGTATTGTAGCCTAGTTTTTTGGCTCATTAGGAAGGCAATTCAACCCAGTTTTGGGTGGCCCCATGGTCCACCTGTGGCCAAGTCATGCCAGTGGAACTCCTTGTGGATGTCTCTACCCTTAGTCCCCAATCTCCCACCATATTAGATTTACTTCCTCACATGTGAGTACTCTTCAGCATAATTGCCCTGGCTAGAATTCAGGACCAGGTCTCCACCAATGACTGGAAAAATGGAGAAAATGGAAATTTAAAAAATTATTAGTTGAAAGAAAACATGATGCAGAGATATGACTTTATTTTAAGTAGGAAAAAACTTTTATTTGTAATGTAATTTTAGCCCTATAAAGCTACAGCTCTTCATTCAAGAATGGAATATTGGCTTACTTTAGGAAACGCCCCATTAAAATGTTTAAATTTTATTCCTAAAACAAAGGTGATATTTTCTATCAAAGGTAAATTCAAGCTTCCCCATTTATAAAAACAAAAAAACTTCGCATTGCTTTAAAATCATGGGATTGTTCTCTTTCATAATATGTGGCAAAAAAAAAAAAATCAAACTCACTGCCGTGGAGTTGGATCTGACTCATAGAGACCCCTCCTTGGGTTTCTGAGGCGATATCCAACTTTCCTTCCAAGGAATGGCTGGTGGGTTTGAACCTCCAGCCTTCAGGTTAGCAGTTAAATGACTTAGGTACTATGCCACCAGAGCTCCTATAATATGTGACATATTTTATTTTTCAAAGATTGATAGTTGCAACATATCACACAAGTTCTCTTACAATGTGAAATGGACAGATCTGGGGCCTGTTTCTTCTCTTTGAATCTGGGTAGGATTTAATCTGGGTAGGCAGAAACTGTAGTGATGCCTGTGACTTCTGAAACTAAGTAATAAAACATCATGTTCAATTAAAAATGTATATATAAATTCAAAATAAATTTTTAAAAAATTTGTGACCAGGAATACATGAGAAACTAAGAAGATTGTTCACAAACAGACGTAGATGGGAAAGGATGAATCATCTTCCCTTATCATCCTTAAATATTTTTAGTGATTATCACCTGAAAACTCAAATTCAGTCCACCTTTAGTTTTGTTAAAAACAGATGGAAAGCACAAAACTTTATTTTTTTTTTCTCTTTTTTTACTCATTAGTATCATTCACTGTCTCAACACTGACAACAGTATTTCACATAATCCTTTTGTATGCCACTGGAAGATTTATACATTAAGTAAAAGCAGTACAGTAAGAGTCTGGGTAGGTAAGATGTCTGTCTTATATTGAAATGTGGAAAAGAAGAGTTGTGAAAAGAGAGGAGAAAATAAGCATGATTCTTCTCACATAGTCCCCTTTTCCAGCCACAAATACTTAGGCATGGTACATAAGGAATTTTATATCTGGAAATTCATTCCCTTATAATTGTCCATACCCTCAAAAGTGTCCATGTGTCCCAGTTTTAGAACTCTATATTGACTCAGTTTACCCTTTAAACAATTCCATGAAGTAGTTGATATTATTAATTTATTCCACAGATGAGAAAATTTGGACAAAGAAATGCTATATCACTAGCCCAAAGTCAGAAATGGTAGACCCAGGATGCCTCTCATACATATTGTGAAAGCAAGTAAATTCATACATACAATGTTTGCTCCTTGTTTGCCTCTCATATATGCTATAAAAGCAAGTAAATTCGTATAGACAGCAATCTGCATTGAAGGCAAATATTGGAATAAAAGGAAAAATAGGAAGAAAAAGTAAATGTTAAATGAGAATAAAACCAAAACCAAACCAAACCCACTGCCATTGAGTCCATTATGACTTGTAGTACCCTTTAAGATGGAGTTAAACTGCCCCATAGGGTTTCCAAGGCTGTAAATGTTTACAGAAGCAGACTGCCACATCTTTCTCCCATGGAGCAGCTGGTGGGTTTGAGCTGCCAACCATTGGTTAATAGCCAAATCCTTTAACCACTGCATCACCTTAGCATCTAAGTGAGAATAAAAGAAGTTACAAATGATCTCAAAGATTATTTGTTTTAAATATCTAACACTACATGTTTCCTTTAATATTTGTTCATAGAAATTCATAGAAACTTGTAAGTAGCAATAAGACTATATCCTTTGTTCTAATTTTCTCTGGGATATCATTCCCAAGGAATATCATTGCTGATATCAGATGGATCTTGGCTGAGAACTGAGAATACCAGAATGATGTTTACATGTGCTTTATTGATTACATATACAAAGACATTCAACTGTGTGACTCATAACAAATTACAGATAACATGTACTCATGAGGAATCTGCACAGAGAACAAGAGGAAGACAGTCAAACAAAATAAGGGGATAATGCATGGTTTCAAAATCAGAAGAGGTATTGCATCTTTTCACTGTACTTATTTATACATTCAATGCTGAGCAAATAATCCCAGAAGCTGGACTATATGAAGAATGCACCATCAGGATTGGAGGAAGACTCATTAACAACTTGTGATATGCAGACAACCCAATCTTGCTAGCTTAAAATGAAGATGAGTTGAAGCACTTACTGATGAAGATCAAAGAATTCAGTATGGATTACACTTCAATACAAAGAAAACAAAAATTCTCACAGCTGGACCAACATGCAACATCATGATAAACGGAGAAAAGATTGAAGTTGTAAAGGAAGGATTTCATTTTACTTGGTTCCATATTCAATGCCTGGAAAGCAGCAGTCAAGAAATCAAATAACATATTGCATTGCACAAATCTGCTGCAAAAGACATCTCTAAGTGTTGAAGAGCAAAGATGTCACCTTGAGGGCTAAGGTGCACCGCACCCAAGCCATGATGTTTTCAATGACCTCATATACATACTGGATGATGAATAAAGAAGACCAAAACAAGAATTAATGCATTTGAATTATCATGTTGGTGAAGGGGATTGAACATACCATGGATTGGCAGAAGAGCTAAGAAATCTGCTTTGCAAGACGTACAGTCAGAATGCTCCTTAGAAGGGACATGGGACATGGCCAGGCAGTGTATCTTTCTGTGAGTTGGAACTGACTCAACAGCACATAACAACAAGTAGAACAAAATTTTGGTGACAATTTTAGATCTTATGGTTTTCTACTTGTTAAAATCTTTTCTTTTTAAAGAGAAGACTGCCAGCACCATGAAACAATTGCCAGGAAGAAAGAAATGAACAATTAATTGGCAGTACCTTTCTTTGCGAATTCTTCATCTAAGATCTTGTTTGTCTTACCCCAAAAGCAAAAATAAAGAGAAGGTGTAATTACTGTATTTAGGAGATATGAACTGCTGGAGTGATGTTTATATGAAATCTCGGAATATATTTTTTCTTCTTCATTCACAAAGAATGAGTGTATATCTCTCTAGCGTATTTTATTCCTAAAATAGGGAATTACTATTTTACTTAAATTTATGTTGTTGCTGTTCTTAGGTGCTATCAAGTTAGCTCTGACTCAAAGAGACCCTATGTACAACAGGACAAAACACTGCCCAGTCCTGAGCTAGCCTCACAATCCTTGTTACCATACCTGAACCCATCACTGCAGCCACTGTGTCAATCCATCTCATTGAGGGCCTTCCTCTTTTTTCCTACCCTATAATTTACCAGATCAGCTCAAAAGACAAAGGCAATTACTGTAATGAAATGTGTAAAGACCTGGAATTAGAAAACCAAAAAGGAAGAACATGCTCAGCATTTCTCAAACTGAAAGAATTGAGGAAAAAATTTAAGCCTCAAGTGGTACTATTGAAAGGTTCTAAGGGCAAAATATTGAATGATGCAGGGGACATCAAAAGAAGATGGAAGGAATACACAGAGTCACTTTACCAAAAAGAACTGTCGATCTTCATCCATTTCAGGAGGTGGCATATGATCTAGAACCAATGCTACTAAAGGAGGAAGTCAAAGCTGCAATGAGGGAAATGGTGAAGAACAAGGCTCTGGGAATTGATGGCATACCCATTGAGATATTTCAACAAATTGATGCCGTACTGGAAGCACTCACTCAGCTATGCCAAGAGATTTGGAAGACAGCTACCTGGTCAACTGACTGGAAGAAATCCATATTTGTACCCTTTCCAAAGAAAGGTGATCCCACAGAATGTGGAAATTATAGAACAATATCATTAATATCGCACGCAAGTAAGATCTTACTGAAGTTAATTCAAAAACAGTTACAGCAGTATATTGACAGAGAACTCCCACAGGTGCAAGCTGGATTCAGAAGAGGACAAGGGATATTATAGCTGCTGTCAGATGGATCTTGGCTCAAGGCAAAAAATACCAGAAAGATGTTTACTTGTGTTTTATTGACTATGCAAAGGCATTTGATTGTGTGGATCATGACAAATTATGGATAACATTAAAAAGAATGGGAATTCCTGAACACTTGACTGTACTCGTGAGGAACCTGTACCTTGACCAGGAGGCTGTTGTTTGAACAGAACAAGGGGACACTGCAAGGTTTAAAATCAGGAAGGGAGTGCGTCAGGGTTGTATCCTTTCCCCATACTTATTCAATCTATATGCTGAGCAAATAATCTGATAAGCTGGACTATATGAAGAAAAACGTGGCATCAGGATTGGAGGAAGAATCATTAACAACCTGAGATATGCTGATGATACAACTTTGCTTGCTGAAAATGAGGATGACTTGAGGCACTTACTAATGAAGATTGAGGAACACAGTCTGCAGTATGGATTACATCTCAATATAAAGAAGACAAAAATCTTCACAACTGGACCAATAAGCAGCATCATGATAAATGGAGAGAAGATTGAGGTTGTCAAAGAATTCACGCTGCTTGGTTCTACATCAACACCAATGGAAGCAGTAGTCAGAACATTAGATGACGTGTAGCACTGGGCAGGTTGGCTGCAAAGGAACTCTTTCAAGTGCTGAGGATACCTCCTTGAGGACTAAGGTGCGCCTGACACAGGACATGATATTTACAATCACTTCATATGCATGTGAGAGCTGGACAATGAATAAGGAAGACTGAAGAAGAGTTGATGCTTTTGAGTTGTGGTGCTGGTGAAGAATGTTGAAGGTACCATGAACTGCTAAAAGAACTAACAGATCTGTCCTGGAAGAAGTGCAGCCGAGATGCTCCTTGGAAGCAAGGATGGCCAGACTTCGTCTCACCTACTTTGGTCATGTTGTCAGAGGGGACCATTCCCTGGAGAAGGATATCATGCTTGGTAAAGTGAAGGGTCGACGAAGGAGAGGAAGGCCTCGGACAAGATGGATTGACACAGTGGCTGCGATAATGGGCTCAAGTATAGCAAGGATCATGGAGCTGGCGAGGGATCAGGCAGTGTTTTGTTCTGCTGTGCATGGGGTCGCTATGAATCGGAAACAACTCGATGGCATTGAACAACAATAATAATTTACCAAGCATGATAACCTTCTCCAGGGAATGCTCCCTTCTGACAACATGACCAATATAGGTGAAAGGAAGTCTGGCCATTCTGGCTTCAAAGGGGCATTCTGGCTGCTCTTCTTCCAGGACAGATTTGTTAGCCCTTTTAGCAGTCCGTGGTACTTTCAACATTCTTTGCCAACACCACAGCTCAAGTGTCAACTCTTAAATTTATATCAGTTCTAATTATTTTTCTTAGAAATCTCTTAGCTGCTGTGTTTTTTTTTTTTTATTAACCATTTCAGAAAAAATCCACTTAAAAGTGCCAATAATTATTGGAATAGAATATTTGAGTAGTAAATTAAACTAAGCTCTCATTGAGAGTAATGAGTTTTGAAAGGCGCTTATTTTTTGGCACCACAGCAAAAGTGAAAATAAATGAAGTTACTACTGTTCTCAAAGATTTTTTTTTCTCCAAATGTCTAATACCATACATTTCATTTAATGTGTATGTTTTGAAATTGTGAACTCCAGGTTCACATTTCTATTAATTTCTGAATCTGTGGTTTTATTCATAAATTTATGAGCAGGTGGTGAGAAAAAGAATCCAGGACCTAAATCAGAACTTTGTCATAAATCTAGGGTATTCCACAATGGAACACTTGCATCTTACAGCAAGTAATGTTTACCTTACAATCTTTAGGAAACTCTATTGCTATAGTCTCAAGGAAAGTAAACTTAGCCACAATCTACTAGGTTTCAATAGTTATTCAATAGCTCTAAGAGTTTAGGTAAAGACTCAATTATCTGATACAATGAAAACAAAATCGTAAATAGTATGAACCACATAGTAAGAGGAATCACTAGTATACTCTGTCTGTTCTTCTCATGTTCATACTCATGCTTAGCCAGAGAATTGTTCTTGTTAAGTGCCACAGAGAGAAAGAGAGAGAATGCATTGTTTCCCTCTTATGTACTCCCACCCCCTGAGAGAGAGAGAGAGAATGCACAAAACAGGGTATTTTGAGCCTGAATTGGGAAAAACAAAACCCATTGCCAACGAAATGATTCTAACTCATTGTGACTATATAGGACAGAGTAGAACTGCCCCCATGGGATTTCCAAATCTATAAATCTTTGCAGAAGCCAACTGCCACATCTTTCTCCCATGGAATGCCTGGTGGGTTCAAATCACCAGTCTTTCAGTTAACAGGAAGGTGCTTAACCACTGTGCCACCAAGGCTTCTTGAAGAAAAGAAACAGTTAAAATGTTTAGTCCTTTAATGTATGATTATTATTCTTTTACTTTCAAATTTGAGATGCTATTATTCACTAATGCATCTGGTAGAACAATAACTCTCTACCTGGAGACAATGTAACTATAGACTTCTGTTGCTTATTGAATTTCTAATTTTTTTTTGTTGTTGTTCTTTTGTGTTCATAAATTAGTCCTAGAGCATTAGTCTGTTGTTGTTGTTATGTGCCGTTGAGTCGGACCCGACCCTTAGTGACCCCTCCTTGGGTTTCTGAGGCAGTATCACTACGGAAGTAGATTGCCCTATCTTCCTTTCGAGGAGTGGCTGGTGGGTTTGAACCGCCAGCCTTCTAGTTAGCAATCAAGTGCCTTAGCCACTATGCTACCAGAGCTCCTAGAGCATTAGTCCAGGGGTCAAAAATTGTGTTTTGCCACTGTAAGTATTTAACATCACTGAATTTCAGCTTTCTTATCTATAAACCGTGGAGAATAAAGCCTGGTTATGTCTTTACTGTGACTTAATTCAAAGTATTAACTCATTGCCACCGAGTTGATTCTGACTCATAGTGACCTCCATTGGGTTTCTAAGGCTGTAAATCTTTACAGAAGTAGATTGGTCCATCTTCCTTCCTCAGAGCAACTGGTGGGCTTGAACCACTGACCTTCTGGTTAGCAGCCAAATGCCTTATCCACTACATCACCAGAGCTCCTTTCCAGGGCCAGACATACTGTCAGTGCTCCGTAAATCTAAAAAGCCATAGGAACATAACTTGTGCAGTAAGTAACACAGAGTTAAAGCTTGGTTTATGTAAATGTTGAATTTTAACAAATTAAGGATGAACAAAACAATTATACTAGAGACCTAATGTTAAATATTTCTTGAATATGATGAAAAAGTACCTGATTTTAAGAAAAAGATAAAATTATTTTTCTAGGAATATTGCTTGGATTCACCTATGAATATATAATATGAAGAGTTAAAAAATAGACAATTTATTTAAAGAATAAAGGAAAGGTAACAAAGTTCTTGGTAGTGAATAATGTGTTTGAAATGACAGTGAAAGATTCATCAGGTAATTGTCAGAATTCTAATAATAGAAACATTAGCATGAGCTAGGGAGAAGCCAACAAATTAGGGTGAATAATGATCTTAAAAAAGAGGAGACTAAATTTGGAATTCCATAAAGATAGCTGTCAAATGAGCATAGAAGAATGTTCTCGATGAGGTACAGGAAAAATATACTGCTATTTGGGGTCTAAGGTTTACAAACTTTGGACAGAAATTTTCTGCTCCCACAGAGACTGTATAATTGCTTCCCTCCACCCCACCCCCGTAGTTACCTCCTCTCTATGTCCTTCTCTGCTAGGGTACTCCCACACCTTGAGCTATCTCCCTGTGCAAACACTGCTCCTCTGATCTCCCATGATTGATTGCTCCAAGGAGTGTGATCTACCTGATGTAATTGTTCACCCCATATGCCTATCTATTGTTTGGCTGGAAGCTACAGAAGTGAGTTCAATTCCAGACCTGAAGGGTGGCTAGGGGCCATGATCTCAGGGGTCTCACCAGGCTCTATCAGACGAGCAAAGCTGGTCTTTCTTTCTGTCTTTCTTTTTTTTTTTTTTTTAATGATTTTGAATTTTGTCCTACATTGTTCTCCCACTTTATCCAGGATCTCTTGCACGGATCCCCCTCCAAGTGGTTGACAGCGGTAGCTAGGCACCATCTAATTCTTCTGGCCTTGTGGCCGTATCGACCGAGGATCACATGTTCTACCAGTCCCTTCGACTAATTGTTTCCATGTGTCTTTGGTTTTCTTTGTTTTTCTTTGCTCCAGATGAGGAGAGACCCATCGTTGCATCTAGATGGCTCCTTGTAAGCTTTAAAGAATCCAGTTGCTGCTCACCAAAGTAAGATGTAGAACAATGTTTTTGTGTAGTATGGTATGTCAATTGAGCTAAATGTCCCCTGTGAGTATGGTTCCAAGCCCATTACTCACACATGTATAATTACATTTAAGATTTCTTTTGCTCCTCTCTCTCTCTTTTTTTTTTTTTTGCATGAACCCATCATCTCTTCTTTATTTTAGTTCCCTAGAACTTTATTATCTAATTCATTTGCATTGTTTGCTTTAGAAGTCTGTGTTATCAGGCAAAAGTAACTACATACTGCATGTCACACTAAATACAGCTGAATTTCAAAGCAAAGCAGTCTCTGATTCAGGGACACTTAGAGAGCTTTGCTCCTTAAACGTCAAAAGAGAGACATTAAGTGACATTTTGTGAAAAGAAAAAATACATGCAAATTATCACAAGTTTGACTCTTGCCTCAAACCTTCTAGTTACCCTCAAGGGTAAACAAAAAAAAATTAGATTTATGTATTAAATTAACAGGTCAGACTAGAAGGATGGTTTCAGGGCAGGTGATTTAGTTCAAATGCTGTTATTTTAATACATCAGAATATTCTGTCTCAGAAACATCTATCTTATTCTAGAAAAATAGCCTCACATTATTCTAAAGGCTCTGACCAATCAATATTACATTAATGAAATGTGGAAGGAATAACTGCTCTGTCTTGTTTTTATGTGGACTCGAGAATATGTAAAATATATCAGTTTTGCATTCATTTTATGTTTAACTTTTTTTTCCCAGTATGTTGTGGGCATAGTGTTAGGAATGGTTCTTAATAATTGTTAATCCATTTGTATTGGTTCTCTAGTGCTGCTGTAACACATATACCACAAGTGGATGGCTTTACAAAAGGGACTTATTTTCTTACAGCTTAGGAGGCTAGAAATCTAAGTTCAAAGTGCCAGATCTAGGGGCTTGTTGAAGGTTGCTAGACCTTTGGACTTAAGCTCTGCCTCCTGTTCCAGGCTCACTAGAGCAGGAGGCTTTTTCTGGCTCATGCAGCTGCTAGCTGCTGTGATTGGTGAACCCAAGATTGACAAATAAAATGGCACAGTCCCAGGATTAGCAAGTGTGTTAGACTGGGTTCTCTAGAGAAACAAAACCAGTAAAGCTTATATATATATATAGAGAGAGAGAAATTTATCTTAGGAAAATGGCTCACACACTTATAGAAGCTGGCAAGTCCAAAGTTCTTGCATCAAACATCAAACGTCAAGCTGAAGG
>NW_006921678.1:3694735-3697123 GCF_000298275.1 Orycteropus afer afer
ATCACAACAGCTTAAACCACACAGAATTGTGGTCCAGCCAAGTTGACACACAGCTCCAACTATAACAAATACCAACTAGTAGAAGAACCTGAATGAAAATTGTGAATAAGGAGACAAACAGAGCTGTGGCTTTTGCAGACAGCTGCGGGATGTCCTCGGGACACAACCATTTTGAAGATTTCCCAGTACCAACCTGAGAATCAGCTCTGCACCTCTGAAGACTGCATAGATAAGGACTGCATTGGAGCCTCACAACCAGAAAGGAAAACAATGAAGAAGGATATAAACAAAATGTGGACTGCCAACAGCTGTCCTAAAAGTGCAACCATTTTGAATATTTGCAAGCAGTCGGTATGGTCATTTTGAATATATGCAAGTGGACTTCTTACCTGGTACAGTGACCTAAGAATAGGGCCCACTTGTGGAGGACAGCACAGACAACCAAACTGGAAGATAACAACTAAAAAGGTGTAATATTTCCCTAGTTACTCATACCTCATACCCTCCTTGGTGAACAGAAGTGTGGCCACACCCTGCTTATGCCCACCTTCTTGACCAGCAGGAATTCCATCCCTATCTATTCTGCTAATCAGAAGACTGGTAGTTCAAACCCACCAGCCACTCCTTGGAAGGAAGATGGGGCAATCTACTTCTGTAGTGATACTGCCTCGTAAACCCAAGGAGGGATCACTATGAGTCGGGTCCAACTCGACAGCACATAACAACAACAACATCTATTCTGTTTACCTAGTGCCATTCTGACAGGAATATACCACAAATGGGATGGCCTTAACAAACAGGAGTTTGTTCTCTTACAGTTTGGAGGCTTTAAATCCAAGTTCAAAGTGCCAAGCTCTAGGAGCTGGGTGAAAGCCCCTCAACCTTAGGGTCCAGCTCTGCCTTCTGCTCCTGGCCCACTGGAGCTAGAGGCATTTATTCACTCAGACAGCTGCTGGCTGCTGAGGCTGAAAAGCCCACAGTTGACAAGTAAAAAGGCACAGTCCCGATGTTACCAAACCACACGGCAGGCCATTAATTTAAGTCCATAGTAAGTCCAAAGGTCAGCAGAGCATGGCAGGCTGCTGAACAATGACATGGCTACATGTAGGATCCAAGTGTGCCACAAGCTGGAGACCATTCCCAAAGCTGCTGCTTATATGCAGGAAGCAGACCACATACCCAAAGGCAGCTACTTAGCTGCTCCCAGTAGATTCCACCATGGAGCTGATTACCAGTCTCCTCATGGGGAATACTACATCCAGCTGCCCAGCCACTCAACCAGGCCTAGCCAAGTTGACACAAAAACATAACCACCACACTTTCTATGCCCTGACAGATCCTGGTCCTGTGTCCCATACCCCACATTTTTGTATTTGTTTGTTTTAAAATTATTCTTTTTATCTTTCTCTTTTCTTCCTTTTTTTTTTTCTCTTTCCTGACTCTAGTTCTTGATTTTTTTTTTTTCTTCTTTTCTCTTTACTTTTTCTGGCTTGCTTTTTCTTTTCTTTCTTCATTTCCCTTGTTTTTCTTTTTGCAATTTTTCCAATTTTTCTTTACTGTTCTTTTACTCTTACTATTTTATCTCATTCCTCCCTCCTCAGATGCTATGGCTTTTTTTTTTCCCCCACTCTTTTTCTCACTATATTTCTTTTCTCCTTTTTTAATATATCCTGAAATTTTTTCTTCCCATTTATTGTATTTTTTTAGATTGTTTCTGTTGTTAATGTGGTTGAATTTTTTGTTCTCTTGTTTTTATTTATTTATTTTAATAATAATAATTATTATTGTTTAACTGAGTGGGAGATAGCAACCATTCCAACCCAACCCAACCATATCTGCATGTCCTTGAGGCCTACCCACTGAGTGAGAGCCACCACTTGCTTTTGCACTAACTGACCAACAATAGCACCCAATACCAGGTCAACTCACCCTCATCTGCTCCTTAAAAACAGCTAACAGAGATGTGTACACACACTCTCATTCTCTATCACACCCACTAGGAGACAGGTGGTGAGTGCTTAAGTGCTAACAACTAGTGAATAGAGGAGCACAGTATCCTGTTCATTGATACAGCAAAACAAAAAAAAAAAGGAAAAAGAAAAATCTTGGGTGAATCACACCAACACACAAGCACAAATTAAACATATATAACAACACCACAGTGTCTCAAAAATAACAGACCGACACAGTCCACAAAAAGATGCAAGATAAAGTTGTAGAAACAAGGGACCAGAATATCTGAGGAAGAAGAAGCATTGGAACTCCCTGATAATCAATTCAAAAGAATTATATTTGGGTACTTCCGTAGTGATACTGCCTCGGAAACCCAAGGAGGGGTCGCTATGAGTCGGGGCCGACTCGACGGCACATAACAACAACAACAACAAC